>NW_028317983.1:6001875-6156250 GCF_062004578.1 Staurois parvus
GCATTGGTGTCAGTTCCCCCCAGTGTCAGAATGTCTGCCGCAGTCCCGCTATAAGTCCCTGATTACTAGTAAAAATAATAATAATAAAAAAAATTCCAGTATATATACCACTATTTGTAAACGTTATAACTCTCACGTAAACCAATTAATTTTCACGTATTGGGATTTTTTTTTAGCAAAGACATATAACAGAATATATTGTGCCCTAAATTTATGAAAACATTTTATTTTTAATTTTTTTTTATTAGACATGTTTAATAGCAAAAAGTCAAAAATATAGTTTTTTCTCAAAATTGTCAGACTTTTTTTGTTTATAGCGCAAAAAATGAAAAACGCAGAGGTGATCATATATCACCGAAAGAAAGCTCCATTTGTGGGAATAAAAGGACATAAATTTCATTTGGGTGCAGCGTTGCATGACTGCGCAATTGTCAGTTAAAATAACGCAGTGCTGTAATGCAAAACATGGCCTGGTCAGGAAGGGGAGGAAATCCTCTGGAGGGCAAAAAAAATTTAAAAGAAATGATCATTTCTCTGATACAGGTAGGGCACCATGTAATCCTCTTAGTCTCAGCTCTTTTAAGTAAAACAGCAAATGGCCGAGAAGGGGTGAGGGAGTGGGGCATTTGCTTAATTGCAACACCCCGAGACTAACAATGGCACCAGTGCTGGCAATCCATGCACTTTTCAGTATTCGCCTTTGTTGGATTACTGCTGAAAGTTTTTTTGAAACAATTGGCTTTTATTCAGAAAGAAAAAGCAGAACAAATGAAAACTTAGCCGAATTTTACTTTCATTGATGTGTTTATTTGTAAGCAATGGCTAGAGGAATTAATGGGGAAACCACAAACATTCTGTAATTAATTCATAATTACTTGGCTACCAGACCGAAGATAAACAGAGATGGCGTCCCATCTGCGACAGCCATTAAATTACTGGACCACAATTTATTGGGTTCTTTATCTTATAAAATGGAATTACTGTCAGCTTATGGAAACAAACATCTTAGTTTAATTAAAGCAACAAGCATACATTACATTCATAATATTTAAGCACTTAGTCCAAATGTGAGTTTGATGAAGGAGAACCACAATGGAATCTGTTATTTAGAATATGTTAGGCAAAACTAGACTGGAGATTTAACAAAGTGGATGTGCAAGCAAAATCTAAACTAATGGTCTATTCTTTCATAAAAAAATTTAACAAAAAAAGACTTGAGCCTTTGAAAAAGCCAATAACGGCACAAGGCGTCAAACAGGAGGTGACGTCATCACGCTAGGCGGTGGCAGGATGCCATATTTGTATGCTAAATCTTCTAATGCTGTTTGCATATGCCTGCTGAGTTTTTATTACATGTGAGTGCATTTTATCTTTTAAATAATAAGAAAGGATTATCAGTCTGCATTATTGGCTTGTTTGTGCTTCCTTTATTCCACATGTATCCCTAGGAGATCAGTGACCAATATCTCAGGAGGATTGACAGATAAGTGGTCTATACATGTTAAAAAGCAGATTTGACATCCTTTGCTGCAGTGGAGTCCATCAGACCAGGTGAGAATGTACCCATAAGGTGTGGTGAAGGGCACTTTGGTGATTTTTCATGGTGGAGAATATATTTTGCTATTTTTGAATATGGAAGAAATGTCAAGGTGATTGAAGATCTCACATGAAGATTGGATGTTGTATGGGGCTCTTATATTGGCTGATTTTCTTAAAGAATTTTTTTTTCTGATTATACACTTTTTTCACTGGATGGATATGCACTTTGAAGATATATATATATAGTTAGATCCAAATATATTTGGACGCAGGCACAATTTTCATACTTTTGGCTCTGTATGCCACCAGAATATATTAAAATGAAACAATCCAAATGAATTTGAAGTGCAGATTTTCAGCTTTAATTCAAGAGGTTGAACATAAATATCAAGTACAAATTTTAGGAACTGCAACCATTTTTATACACAGTCCCTCCATTTTCAGGGGCTCAAATGTAATTGGACAAATGAATATAAACATAAATAAAATGTTCATTTGTAATATTTTGTTGAAAATTGTTTACTGGCAATGACTGCCTGAAGTCTGGAACCCATGGACATTACCAAAGACTGGGTTTCCTCCTTTCTGATGCGTTGCCAGGCTCTAACTGCAGCTGTCTTCAGTTGTTCTTTATTTGTGGGTCTTTCTGCCTTTAGTTTTGCCTTCAGCAAGTGAAATGCATGCTCAATTGGGTTGAGATCAGGTGATTGACTCGGCTATTGCGGAATATTCCACATCTTTTCTTCAAAAGCTCCCGGGTTGCTTTTGCAGTGTGTTTTGGATCATTGTCCATCTGTACTGTGAAGCGCCGTCCAATCAACTTTGCTGCATTTGGCTGAATCTGGGCTGACAGTATATCTCTAAACACTGCAGAATTCATCCGTCTGCTTCTGTCACATCATCAATAAACACCAATGACCCAGTGCCACTGGAAGCCATGCATGCCCATGCCATTACACTGCCTCCACCATGTTTTACAGATGACGTTGTGTGCTTTGGATCATGAGCTGTTCCAAGCCTTCTCCACACTTCTTCCCATCATTCTGGTACAAATTAATCTTAGTTTCATCCGTTCAAAGAATGCTTTTCCAGAACTGGTCTGACTTTTTTAGGTGTTTTTTGGCAAAGTCTAATCTCGCTTTTCTATTCTTCAGGCTTATGAATGGTTTGCACCTTGTGGTGAACCCTCTGTATTTGCTCTTGTGAAGTCTTCTCTTGATTGTAGACTTTAACAATGATACGCCCACCTCAAGGAGAGTGTCCTTCACTTGTCTGGATGTTGTGAATGGGTTTTTCTTTACCATAGAGAGGATCCTGCGATCATCCACCTCTGTTGTCTTCCATGGACGTCCATGACTTTTTATGTTGCTGAGCTCACCAGTGTGTTCTTCTTTCCTCAGAATGTACCAAACTGTTGCTTTGGCCACTCCTACTGTTGCTGCTATCTCTCTGATGGATTTGTTTCATTTTTGAAGCCTTACAATGGCCTGTTTCACTTGCATGGATATCTCCTTTGAATGCATGATGTAGATTCACAGCAATAGATTCCAAATGCAAATACCACACTTAGAATCAACTCCAGAACTTTTACCTGCTTAATTGATGAAGAGATAATGAAAGAGTAGCCCACACTTGGCCATGAAACAGCTTTTAATTCAATTGTCCAATTACTTTTGCTCCCTTGAAAAAGGAGGGGTGACTACTCTTAAGAGCTGCAATTCCTAAACCCTTCCTCCAATTTAGATGTACATACCCTCAAATTAAACCCGGGAGTGTGCACTTTCAGCTCATATCCATTATATAACTGTAGCTTGAATATGTTTTGATAAATATCTGGAAAATAAACTAAATTTGTGCCTGTGTCCAAATATATATGGACCCAACTGTCTAATATATGAGTATATTTTATTTGCTATATTATATTATTTTATTAATATATTGAGATAATGTTCATTTAGGATCATAGTTCTATTGGGGAAGCACTTCACCTGTTAATTATTTTATTCTTCTGTCATAAACCCTTCTCTCTAACTGTTAGCAATTGTGTTACACTGAGCCACGTATGTGCAACACAGCTTACTTTTATGGCACCGCCACGCCACGTGATCCCCACGTGTTCATGCAGCAATGACAACATTATGACCCACTCAACCAAGTGGCCAAAGAATTATAACCAAGAAGTTCACTGACCTACACTCTTGTCTGTCAGGGTTGTCTAGATCAGGAGACCAACTGAACAGAATTACAAATTTTGCAGCACGTAAGACTGTATAGATACATGTCTTTCATTGCTGTATTCAACTGTTTAGCTCAAGTTCAGCTTTATAACTGTTCTCGAAATGTTTATTACTCAGTGAAACAACAGGTGATTAGAGTGGTGGCTGCCTTTATCCTGTCTACTTGTCCTTGCCTGAACATGCAATATTTGACAGAACTCCAAGCATGGAGAAGAGATCTTTTCTTCTTCTGTGGGTAAAATTACACTGTCCTTTATCAGTTTCAGAGATTTGCTACCATGGTGGAAAATCTCTGTAAATTATAATGGGCCCTTTTAATGGAAAATCATACTGGTTATTGCTTGGCTGTTAATCCACCAACTCTACCCTTGTCTGATTATTACAAATGATACTTGAGTCCGGAGCATTTACTTGAGAACAGAAGGCCATGTATGGAAGGACTTAGTGCTGGTTCACATATATGCGGTTTGAACCACATCCAATCCGCATAACATGTGAAATAACATCGCTTCATATGGTGCCTGTTGACATATGTCCAGTAAGCTGGTAGTGCGGATTCAGTGAGGTTTGAAAAAGAGTCATGTCTGATTTTTGAGCAGTGTCTTCAGGTTCAGGTGCGGATTACAGGCTAATGACTTCTATGGGAACCGTTTCTAAACCGCGTATGTGTGAACAGGATAATCCTGAGATAATCCTGTCCTGAACCTGATCTAAACCCGACATGAACCGCTGAACAACTACTTTGTCAATTAGCTGTGAAACCTGAGCTTCAACCGCACCACACATGTGTGAATCAGCTCTTAGAGACTTCTAGGGCTTTTAAGAAACAGTGGATTCCAAAACAGACCTTAAATGTATCACAGTTATAACTGCTGCGAATACAATTCTACATTGCTAGGATTTTGCATTCAACACTCTACATTTTTATTTTCTCCACATTGTCTAACGATTGTCTTACATTAGTTCTGCAGAGATATAGGAGAAGTCCATGGGTGCAGATGCAATACAGTAGAGCAGCCTTTCTACACCATGCTGAAATCCCATAAAAATGACAGAGTTTTAATGCAGTTTAGATAGTAACAGAGAATTGATGGCAGAAAAAGACCAAGTAGTCCATCGAGTCTGCCCGTTTTGTTTTTTTTTATGTGTGTTTTTTTGTTTTTTCTTTTTGTTCTTTTTTGTTTGTTTTTGTAGATGTAGCTGTCATGCATCTTACCTTCCAAACACAGGATTTAGTTGTTTAGGGATATATCTGTCCCGGTCTTTTATCTCAGTCTTCCCCAATTTTAGAACAATGTATGGATCAGATTTTCCATCTGGATCAGCTGGGCTGAGATTAATTCCCTGTTATAAAGGCAACATGAATGATTATGGGTGAAGGTATTAACAATTATAGAGCGACTGCAGGTGCCAAGTCAAATATAGCAGACTCAGCAGGCTTCCAGCTAAGCTGTAGCACTTGCCACTTAGTAGTATGCAAGTATTATCTTTATTTCTGAGAACTTCAAATTGTTGTATACTGAACTGTCTGCAGAATTCCAGGTTTGGATTAAGAATGTTTTAGGAATCATAGGATACTGCTGCCACATAGTAAGCAGGGTAGCAAACTATCCCATATGGAAGAAAAATATATTTGAAATATATTTTAAAAATATTCTTTCCAAATATATTGCCATATATTTGAAATACTACAATTTTGGCCATGTTCAATATATTTCAATATATATATATATATATATATATATATATATATATATATATATATATATTAAAATCATAAATCCTCTTTAGTGTCAGTAAGTCCCTTCCAACAATCTTCAATTGTTGGAAGGGACTTACTGACACTAAAGAGGATTTATGATTTATACTTTGGACTTTCAGGGGTGAAAGTGGGACTTTTAAGTGTCAAGGGATAGGGTATTAATTTTTCATATTTTCCATCATTTTTCATATTTATATATTTATAATTTTTGCATATTTGTATATTTTTCACAAATTATGTAATATTTGGATACTGATTTACTCAGAGTGTATATATATATATATATATATATACTCTGAATAAATCAGTTTCCAAATATTACATAATTTACATAATTTATATATATATATATATATATATATATATATATATCACACACACACACTGCATGTTGAAATGCGTTTTTATTACAAAGTAAATGAAAAATGTTTTTAAAAATATATTTCAAATACACTGTCTTTAATAATACAAATCGTTTATTTAATTTTATTTAATTTTTGGAATGCATTTACAAATATATGTAAAAATATAAGTTAAAATTACTTTTTTATATGTGAAAAAAAATCTGAAGAATATATTTAAAAAATATATATATATATCCGTCCAACCCCTCACCTCCCCCTTTCCTATCTGATTTTTCTAGAACATGAAATACTAGAAATATGAGAAATAAAAGAATACTTACAGCCACAATATAGACACGGATGAGGACTTTAACAGAGTGATTCGGTGGGATCCCCTGTGTGATTTTCAGCTGCCGATTATCCATAGAGCTAGATAAATCATCTATGCTCTTATAAATGCTGAAAGAGCCCTTAGGAGGAAAAGTCATTATTACTTTTAGTATTCATTCATTTATTAATCCTCCGTTTAATTCATTTAATTCCACTATGCTCTGCAGTGCTTCATATTAAATAAGGTAGCTAACAATTCCAAACTCGGGGAAACTCAAATTAATGTGAGTTATAACTAGTAAACATGCCCAGTCTAGTGTGAATAGGTAAACAGGTAGCATATAATAACATTATGTCATGGCCATTGCTAGACCCCAGCACCTGGAGGATTGGCCCCATGACTGCTGCCAGCTCCCCCATGTCTAGTGAGACCCAGCAGGAATGTAGGCACTGCTGGGTGGAATAATAACCTGACATAGCCTGCATAGTTCTGACACTGACATTATTCAGCACAGCTAGAACTGGAGGATTGGGACACAGAGCCACTATTATCTTAGCTAAGTAACTACTGATATTTGTAATGTATTTAGCATGAACATAGAGGGGCACATATAATAGTGTATTACACAAACCTCCAACATAAGGCACTATACAGACCAGCAAATATAAGTAGGTACTACACTGATCACCAAATTTAATGCTACACTATACACATACACTAAAGTATGGAGACACTACACCAATGACCACCAATATAAGGGAGCACTTTGCTACTGACCACTAACATAATGGGGCATTACAATGATATAAAGGGGCACTGAGCACCAATATAATGGGTCATTACACCAATCACCAGTGTTGTGGCACACTACACTGACCAAAAAACAACAACATTGTAACATCGCCAAAATCCGCACATTCCTAACCCCAGAAACCACTAAACAGCTCATCCACTCCCTCATCATATCACGACTCGATTACTGCAACTCCCTCCTTACTGGCCTGCCTCGCCGCTAGCTATCCCCGCTTCAGTCGATCCTGAATACGGCTGCCAGACTCATTCACCTTTCCAACCGCTCCATTTCCACCACCCCCCTCTGCCAATCCCTCCACTGGCTTCCGATTGCCCAACGGATCAAATTCAAAATCCTAACACTGACGTACAAAGCCATCCACCATACTGCCCCGAACTACATCACTGACCTAATATCCAAGTACCACCCAACACGCACTCTCCGCTCCTCACAAGACCTCCTTCTCTCTAGTTCCCTGGTCTCCTCCTCCCATGCCCGCCTCCAGGACTTCTCCAGGGTGTCACCCATCCTCTGGAACTCCCTGCCCCAACCCATCAGATTATCACCTACTCTCCTCTCCTTTAGGCGCACCCTGAAAACCCATCTCTTCAGGGAAGCCTACCCCACCCCCTGCTAACTTGCCAACCTCCTCCACTCTTCCTACCACCCCATCCCCCACAGCTATCTCCTCCTGTGCCACCATCCCCTCCCTCCTAGATTGTAAGCTCGAAAGAGCAGGGCCCTCGATCCCCTCATGTTTTGCATTGTATTGTTATTGTTCTGTCACATGTTCTGTCCCCATTTGTAATGTACAGTGCTGAGCGAACTATTGGCACTTTATAAATACTGTATAATAATAATAATAATAAGTGGACTGTATACCAGTGACCACCAACCAAAGGGGCTACTTCTCCATTAAACACTAATGAAGAGAGGCACTACACTGACCACCATACTTCAATGACCACAAATTCAAGGGGCACTACTCCATTCAGCACCCATGTAAGAGTGTACTACACTGGCCATCATCATAAAGGGACACTTCTCCTATGCATTTTACATAATGTGGAATAAAAATGTTCACTGAGAGATAAATAGACATTCATTATATTCCATATTTTCTTTAGTTTGTGTCCCTTGATTTAAAAATGCAAAAGGAGGAGCTGGAAAAAGCAAAGGTGGGAAGAGTCAACCAATCCTCCCAGGTGGACAAAAAAATAACTAATTTGAGTGAAGTTGGTGTTTTATTTTTTTCCTCAACTGTTTGGGTAAAGCAAAGAGCTCAAAAACCATTGGAGGGACAGATACACTATTTCAGTTATAGCATGTTTTCTACAATGTCAGCAATTACCCTGTGACATCAAGCAAACTCTGATGACTTACTTTGAATTTACCAACAATTCTGTCATCATGGACGCTGTGATCTTCATCGTTGGCTTTGCCTCTCAGAAGTTCGAATGTTCTGACCCAGTCTTCAAAGTTCTTGAATTCGCTCTCCAGCTCTCCATCATATATCTGAAACAATAAGCAGATTGGGAAAGACATTTGCAATCAATAAATAAAGACAGACAACAATGATAGATAATACTCAATGGCTTCCAAATCCACTTATCTGACATACACAAAAAGTGTAAAATAAATATATTGCTAAATTGTTTTAGAGACAAACTCAAGATGTGGAATAGACTCCGGATATCTCTGGCAGGTAAGGTGAACTTAGTCAAAATGATCTTCATGCCCCAGCTGTTGTACTTTTTGCATAATGCCCCTATGGACAACCCATTGAGCATCTTTCGAAAGGTGAATTCCATCTTTAGACAACTGCTGTGGCATGATAAAGCTCCTAGAGTATGGCTTGAACATCTGCAATGGCCTTAGGATGCTGGTGGTTTGGCAATGCCTAACGCCTGGCTTTATTACTTGATGGCTCAGTTGCAGCACCTCTTTAAGAGTATGACTCCCACCCCAATCCAGCAGCCACCCCCCCCCCCACCTTGATTCCTCCACTACTATTCTAATTCACATAGGAGAGATGGCAGATTTGCCAATAGGATTGGAGGCCAGAGCCTTTGCCAAGTCTAATAGACTTTTGTCTACAATGCCCTAATTCGATAAGTCTGGAACAAGACTAAGCAGCTACAACAGGTCTGTGGTTTTACTCAATATAATACCATATGTCACTTACCACTTACCCTGAACTAGCTAAGCTACAACACACTCCCTGATGGCAAAAACATGGGCTCACACACTTAAAGGATATCTTCAAGGATGGTTCCCTCTGTACTTTTGAAGAATTAAGTGTTAAGTTCACTCTGCCACAAACAATGTTTTTTTACTACTTTCAACTGAAACAAGCAGTACTGATGCAGGGCCCCTCAGTGGTGTGGAGTTCTTCCCCAACCCCAATTTTCTATATGATGGCTATCACAGCATCTACCAAAGGCTTTATCTCTGGGTGCTACGCAATGTTGCAGGGAGAGTTTTTACAGTCTTTTCCTCTGATAGTTAGGGACAGATGGCAGGCAGATCTTGGCTCTTTTATGGAAGACCAATGGGACGAGACACTCCAGGCGGTGCCCCAATGCTCCCTCAATGTGACACAACAACTTATGAAATTGTATATGGTATTAAGGGCACATTTTACTATGGCCCGGCTGTTCCGAATGGGTATTTTGGACTCTCCTACCTGTGGTAGATGCTCTAGAGACCATGGGGATTTAATTCACTTATTGTGGCGATGCCACAAATTACACATTTATTGGATGGGTGCAATACACTTTGCAAACACCATATTTTAAGTTTTTATCCCAATTTATCCCATACCCTGTTTTTTTGGTATTTTAGATGACTTTCAATTACCAACTCTTACTAGGGAGGCAGTTGCTAGAGTTCTCTTCCAGGCTCAGAGGGTTATACTTCGGCATTGGAAGTCGTCTGAATCACCTTCTCATAAATAGTGGGTACAATGCATGGATGAAACTCTTCAGCTTAAGAAATACATATACCAATACAGAGGATGCTTCCGTAAATTTGATGATCTATGGGGCCCCTGGTTGGGTACGCCGGGCCTGAGTCCGCTGGATTTGGTCCTAGACAAGCTTCTTATCAGTTGATGGTGTATCCCAGTGAGATGTCTATCTGCCATTGCTTTGCCCACTTATTTTCAGCTGCTGTTGTATTATTTGTATTTTATCTAGTCTGTTGTGTTCTCATTATAGCTTGGCATCTGTACACTAATACAATATCGTGGACCTCTACTTGGTTTGCTTCTTATGCCTGCTGATATATATTGTATATGTAAGAGGAATTTGTGGAATTGCTGTATACCTGTTATGTCTGCTACTCAATAAAACGTCCTTATAAAAAATAAATAAATATATATATATATTCTTTAAAGAAGATAATTATATCTTTTTTTAACACTTAAATGGGCCATAGATGCTTCGAATCTCGCCCTCCACCCCACCCCCCTGTGAGGAGAACACAATGTGTTTTTGGGGAAATGTAGCTATTTTCTTTCCTGAGACACACTTGTATTGGACGCTCTTCCATCAGGGCTGGATCCAGCCTGTCCGATGTGGGGGTGCAGTAAACAATGTCAGGGGGGCAGAGGACAGGGGTCACTGCTGGCAGGGAAGAAGACAGGGGCACAACTCCTTCTCCCATCTCTGCACTGCACACAGCATGGGCACAGGCAGTATGGCTCTTCCTCCCCACACAATACATAAATGAGATCAGTATAGTGTCCGTCAAGGACAGTATAATGTCAGGCTGGAGCAGTATAGTGTCAGGCTAGGGCAGTAAAGTATCAGATTAGGGTGGTATAGTGACAGATTAGGGTTGGCTTTGGGGGGGCACAACTAAAATCTGGGGGGGCATAGCCCACCGCAGCAGCCCCTTGGTCTGGCCATGTTTTCTATACTCAGACATGCAGGACCTGTGAACTTGACCTTGTATGAAATATGCACATGCCTCAACCCTCAAGTGACACTAAACTCTGGTTTAAAAAAATTATATTCAAGTATGTATTCTTTACTTAAAAATACCCTCTATTGTTCATACTCCTCCAAATATTCAAATTCCTCTTCTTTTGCTGCTGTGATCTGACTTCTTACTTGCTCCTGAGATGGACCATGAACTGTGGAATTTGAAGTGTGCATAGAGAAGCTCACAAGGAGGCAAGAAGGCAGAAAATCACAGTAAGAACTATTTAATGAAAAATAGACTAAAGGGCCACTAAATAGAGCATGTAAAATTGCTTAGTGTCACTGTAAGACCTTGCCCACGTCAAGTGTGTATATGAATATGAAGCTCTTTATACAATTGTCTCTGAATGTGGTCAGCTGGCCAAAACTGGTATGCCTTCTTTACCTTATGCCAGTGACTATGTGGATGGCAGGCTGTGTATCTTAATTTACTAAGTGAACTAAGTGGACACATCTGAACAGGTACCACATAGTATGACTGTCTCACAAAGAATGGCCCTGATATCTTGAAAGAACCAATACAGTTCTTTACCAGAGCTATCTTGAACAGGCAGTTGTATTGCTATGCTTTGATGGCCAAAGAATTTCTACTTGTCACTGATTCAATTTATTACTACTGTGATGTGGAGTTCCTCCTGAACAGGATGCCATTAGATGATCCTTATGCATATGAATATCTGGTTTAAGAATAGGACAATGTGGATTAATCTGTAGATATTAGGGGGTAACTTAAAATGCACATAAATGGACATTTTTGGGCAAATATCAGACAATATAGCTGCCAAGTATGTTAAGGGTATAAATCTTAATGTGTACAATAAATGTTGTGTTCTAAGTGAGGAGAAATCTTTGTATTTTTTTTTTTTAAAGTGTAATGGTTTATTGAGTCTGAAAAAAGGTAATTTTCTTTATTTCAGAAACCTTTTATCTTGTGACTTGCTACAAAGTTGTAGAGTGAGGAAAATGCTCCTGCTGACAGCAGCAGAGTGAAGGCAGCTACCGAACTGGAGCTCATAGACTTCTTTTTAATGATAAAAATTAGGTTTTTGTTATTTTTTTTTTAATTAGACAATTGCCAGAATTGCTGTAGCAAGATGTTGGGTACAGGCTGTGGTGCACATGGACTTATGTAAACCATAAATTGAATTAGATTGTGATAATTGACAAACCCACATGTACTGTACCCTCCAGAACAACAGAGCAAACATTTGATAAGACTTTGGACCCTTGGGGGGGGCAGTATTCCAACATGATAATGACCCCAAACACACCTCCAAGATGACCAATGCCTTGCTAAAGAAGCTGAGGGTAAAGGTAATGGACTGGCCAAGCATGTCTCCAGACCTAAACCCTATTGAGCATCTGTGGGGCATCCTTAAATGGAAGGTGGAGGAGCGCAAGGTCTCTAACATCCACCAGCTCCGTGATGTTGTCATGGAGGAGTGGAAGAGGACTCCAGTGGCAACCTGTGAAGCTCTGGTGAACTCCACGCCCAAGAGGGTTAAGGCAGTGTTGGAAAATAATGGCGGCCACACAAAATATTGACACTTTGGGCCCAATTTGTACATTGTCACTTAGGGGTGTCCTCACTTTTGTTGCCAGCAGTTTAGACATTAATGGCGGTGTGTTGAGTTATTTTGAGGGGACAGCAAATTTACGTTATACAAGCTGTACACTGACTACGTCACATTGTAGCAAAGTGTCTGTAACGGACCGCCTGACAGTACCTCTATCAGTCCCCTGATAGAGCCTCCCCAGAGTGCGGAGTCTAAGTACCGGAGCACTTGTTCACCAGGGCCCCTGATGGTGGGGATGGACTTGGAGCGCTCCGGGACCAGGTCGCAGCTGCTAGGTATCTCTATCAGAGGTAGAGGAGTCTGCCAAGGGCTCCAGCGGGTTAAGAGTCTGATGTGAGGGAGCCCAGGGATCCCTGAGGGATGGATGGACGGATGAGCAAAGTCAGAGTCAAACAAGCCGGGTCGATAACTAGCGGGTCGGTGAGGTACATGACGATAGGCAAAGGATAATCGGGTCACACGCAGGGTCAATACCAAAAGATCAGATCTATAAGGGAACATCCAGGAGCAGAGTCAGGCAAGCCAAGGGGTCAGGACAGGAGAAGGCAACAAGGTCAGACAATCCAGATCAGAGTATTCACAACACAGGCAACAGGATACAAAAGACCATTCGGCAACAAGTGTCTGTGCAGGGCTGGTTTAAGTAGCCCACCCTGCACCCGACAGGCGCAGCCTAGGTCCCAGTGCCTGCCTAGTACTGTCAAGATGACGGGTGCGCCTGGGTCCTAGTGCCCTGCTACCTGCACATCTTGACAGACACCTACGCATGTGTAGACCCATGCATCGCGATGGTCCCTGACAGTGTCATTCCTTCAGTGTTGTCACATGCAAAGATATAATCAAATATTTACAAAAATGTGAGGGGTGGACTCACTTCTGTGAGATACTGTATATATAGGGAGAAACATGAACTTTGAAGATCTATTTTGCCTTTTTGATTGGTATATCATGCCCCATGACAGTCACACGAGGAAGTGTGATCTTTTAAATTGCATAAAGAAACATGTAGGTTTTAAACCCTTTGGATGCACACTATTTAACTCTTTGATAACAAACAAAGCTTATGGCTTTCCCTTGTCTATAAGAATCATGCCTTGAGGAATTAAAAAAAAAAAATAGAGGTAGCATATGACGCCTGTAATAGCTGAGCAGATCTCAATCAGATTTTTTATAAAACAAATTGCTTCTGTCAACTAATAATAAACTTCCTTCCTGTGCTAAATGTGTCAGTCATAATATATAAAATAATGTGAGTGGGCACAGAAACAGCTTGACACCCAATGGCCTTATAGCAAGGTGGGCTGAGACAGCAATGTGTTCCAAATTAAAATAAAATCTAGAAATGTTTTGCTTATAGCAGCTCAGAAAATACCTGAAGTGTGGCAAGTTTTGGTCCTTCTTCCTTTGGTTTTGGTTTAAAAGCATCTAGTGTCTTTTTGGCATCTCTCTTTTTCTTGTCGTGTTCATCAACAAGCAATATTGCATGACCTTTTGTCTTAGAAGGCTTTGCAGCTGTGTGAAAACAAACAATACAAATGGAAAATTGAGGCAAATGCAAAAAAATAAGGATTTTTTGTGCCATGTTTTGGCAACAGCTTTTGGGTTTTTGAAAATGGGCGTGGTTTAATTTAAAATGATTATTTTCTGGGTGTAGGTTTAGTGGATTTAGAGGACAGAGCTGTATCAAACACAAAACAAAATGTGTTACTTTGCAACTTACTGATTCTTAAAAGTGATGACTGTATTGGTGTTCTTTCTTCAGTTTTTTTCACCTGTCAGTGTTAGTTATTTTTTTAACTTACTTTAACAGACCAAGCTGTTCAGTAAAAGTGTCAGTTAGAGTGTTGAGACAAACCATTTACCACTGACAGGGGTGCTTACAATGATCAGCTTTTATTCATTTATGTAAAATCTTTATCCTAAAAGGAAAAATATATTGCTTAAAATGTGTTAGCTGAAACTTGGCTTTAATTTGTTAGCCCCGTCCAAATAAATCTGCTGGTGCACTTAAAGCAGCCCTTAGATGACCAGCAGGTTGAATGAAAAAAAATGGACCAGGTGCCCCCATCGACATCTAGCACTACCCCCTCAGGAGTTGCTAGAAGATGTGGGTCCCTCTATAGTTCTGCACAGCCATGCATCATGCATTTCCACAACAGCTTGCATCCAGAGCCAGAAATCAGTACCTGAGCTTTTGTTTTGTTGTTTATTGAAGAGATTTAAACTGGGATAGGGTTAGGGGCAGGGACGGACTGACCATTCAGGCACTCGGGCACTGCACAAGGGCCCGGGGTCAGTAGGGGGCCCCATGAGATGCCCCTGGTAACTTTCATAGGCTTGTTTGGGTGTGGTTTGAGTGTGGGCAAGGACACAGGGGCCCCATGATCCCCTATTGCCCAGGGGCCCCATGAGTTGTCAGTCTACCCCTGGTTAGGGGTGTACAGGATGCTTGCTGATCATCTGAGGACAACTTCCAGGAACTTTTTACAATTCTTCTCTGCAGCACAGTCTTTGTTGAAGAGCTAGCCAGCGTCTCTACAACGTACCACCCCAGACCTTAGATCAATGTCTCCTCTTCACCCAGTGATCTGGGGGGTGTCTCTGGGCAGGGGATCCTGCTCCTGTCCTTTTAAGGAGGTGAACAGTCACTAGTAGGTTGCTAATCTGGTTTCCCACCAAGGTGATTATTCGCCCACCCGCCCAGGGGATGTAGGTATACTCAATCAGATCCTCTCCTTTACTGCTTACGGGTTGGCTGCTGCTACCAGGCCTATCAGGTGGGTTGCTGCTTCCCTGCCATACAGGTGGTCCTCACTCGGGGGGCCAGTGAGTTCCAAGCTTTCTCCCTTTCCAGCTCCAGGCTTTCAGGTACGCCCCATCCCACTGGCCCTCCTTGTAGCCTCCTTCCTCACAGCCTCACATCTTGCTCTCTCCTTCTTCCACCCAACTACCCTTGCTGGACAGGTTCACTCATATTTAAGGGCTATTCTGACCCCCTGCCAAGCTTCCTATTGGGGATTGGTTACAGTCCCTTGAATATGCAGATCAGCCACTCCTTACATCTTTCCACTGGTTCTAGAACTTTCTTCAAAGTTCTAGGCAGGGGGAAGTCTCAGAGGGCTGAGTCTGCAGAGCCTTCCAGCTCCTGACCAAAAAATCTGACCCCTCTGACTATTACACCTGAGCTGCTACTCAGCTCCAGTCTAACCATTAGTATCTAGCTCCCCCTAGCTGACTAGGAGGGTGCTACACACAGAGGTGGATAGGGAATCACTCTCACTGAGCCTTTGTATTCGGACAACAGGTAGACTTCCCTGCCATCAGAATACACTAATCAACTCTGCTGACTCTAACCGGTATTTATCCGATATGCTGGTTGTACAGAAGTTTATTGCTAGATCAACCTCTGTACAACCACTATTGCCATACATGGATTGAAATTAGGCCAGTCTCTGCTGAACTGGCTGAATTTTGATCCATGTTTGGTCCACTTAACATTATCCTCTCCCCACATTGACAATGCTGCTGTTAAAAGGTGTCTTAGTTGCTCCTCTATTGTGGAGACACCCTAAGACAGGAAGTGTGCTACTGGCTGGATCACCAGGGTAAAATAAAGGAAGATAGCCTGAAAAAAAGAAAACCAAGACAGGCACAACATCTAAAGATTGCAAAGCTGAAAGATATTATATTTTATATTAGACCACTTTAAGGTCTACTATGACATCACTGATTAGCGTCTGTAATGCTACCATGAGCATTTCTTCTTCTAGACAAGGCTCTAGTGCTGTATATTTCTTCCACAAAGAACAGTAGAGGTAGCAGCCGTATCTAAGAAAAGGGATTTAGAGCCCCTTGTCCAATAAGACAGCTGCCATTGCTCTTACATAGCTAAAAATACTGCATGTTGAAATACTCACGTTCATCAACTGGAGGTGGAGCGTCTACAGTTGTTGCATCAGCCTTCAGCTAGAGGAAGAATGAGAAAATTGTAAGCACAAAATTAAAAACGTAATCATATGAGATAACTCCCGATGCCCCTTCAGAAAATTCCCAGGACCAAAGTCCATTGGATGTTGGACACTCATTGAGTGACTATGTAGACACTATTTCCGAGCTCAGGAAGTCAGAGCATCTTTTCACCATACCCAACGGTGCATGGAAAGACTTGAGAGCTTCTAGTAGAGTAATTGCTACTTGGTTGGTCAAGACCATCTCTTTAGCTTACAGAGCGAGAGGCTTGCCTGTGCCTGAGGAGGTCACAGCGCATTCCACTAGAGGGGCTTCAACCTCATGGGCAGCAGTGGGCCGAGTTTCCCTGGAAACAATCTGCTACATGGTCTTCTGTTCATACCTTCATGACTCATTATTGTATAGAACCTGTGACTTTGACTACTGCTGATTTTGTCAGGGGTGTCTTGGCCTCTGCTTCCAGGCAAAATTAAATTGTTTTTGCATTACCCTCCCGTGTGTCGCTAGTTAAATCCCAGCTGTGCTGACATGGAGCCATCAGGAAAACGGAAAATTGAATTCAAATACTTACTGTAATTTTCCTTTCTTGACGAGCTCCATAGCACAAATCCCACCCAGTTTAGTAGTAGGAGTTACGGAATGCTTAGGCTGAGGTGGGTCAAAAATGTATTGAGTTACGTCCTGATCAGGCAGGGGGTGGGCGGGGCCTCTCCCAGCTGTGCTACCATGGAGCTTGTCAGGAAAGGAAAATGATGGTAAGTATTTGAATTCAATTTTCCATTTTTTAGTCTTTTAACATCATCAAAGGGACCTAAAAGGTCTGGCAAGATTCCAGAGAGTACCTGCATCACTTCCTCCAGATGTAGGGCATTCTCATGGACACAAGTCCTGCACTGGTTGTCAGGATGGGGGAAGATTATCAGAAGTGACAATGCTGGTAACCATCTTCTTTTGTGAGTGCATTGAGCTATGCAAGGGGGACAATGCTAAGGTAGATTGACTGTAGGGCATTTAGCTTTTTGCCCCTGCAAAAGGAAGGCCCTTTGACAGACAAGATCTCAAGATATTTATTAAAGAAATGAAGACAGTGAAGGCAAGTTAAACATGTACTTTAATTTACTGTAGTGGGATGTTTAGACTAGTGGAGTTTCATTTTGGGTATATCTATATTTTAAATGTCTCCTTGTAAAATAAATATGTTGGATTAGTGCAGAGGCAGAAAGCACACAGAGCCCCGAATTGCCTAAAACGATGCACAGTATTACAGAACTTGTAAGCTGTACAAGCAAGCTCGGCGGGAAGGCCCACCCAACTGGGACACTTGGACAACAGTTCAGAGTAGAGTCAGTTGTGTATAGGCCCGAACTACCAACAGCACCTGCCAAGGAGAGCAGAGTGCTGCCTGGCCAGTGCAACCCAAAGGGGAGCTTTCTAATAATGAAGATGTAGGCCATACTCTTCCCCCACTCCTCTGGTACCTCTTCCTACTGCTAGTGCTGTCCCTGACAGACGGGTATCCTGTCCCTACACTAGCCAATACGTGCCAAAACCTGGGAGCGGGTTCTGAAAAAGACTCTGCATGACCAAAGATGGCCGCCAGGGTCACCTGGATCCAGCACATCCAACCAGACCACTGCTCCAGAGGACCAAGGAAACCATAGAGAAACCCAATTACTCCCAGCTTCCTCCTCCAGTTGCATTGCTACTACGAATGAGCGCCACCTGCAGTGGAGACTCTAGACTGCATCTGCCTACAAATATTTATTAAAAATAGTAAAAATAACAGCATTTAAAAAAGGAGTGTTTTTACTGGAATTAGTTTCGATTTACTGATGAATATAAGTTTATCCTTCTGATATGGGACTGGATCCTACAGAATTAGTGCTACTGCCCTGCCCCTTTCAATCAAGTGCTCCAGCAGTATCCTTTCCTATGCCCTCTCTTACCTCCTCCTTTTCTCATCCCTAAACTATGCTATCTTTCTATCTTTCAACTCTTCCCTCTCCCCTAACCTTCTCTCACCCCTCAAGGCTATCCACACCTCCCGCAGAGGTTCAGTCTTCCTGTGCCTACAGCCCTCGGCACCCTCCCCAACCTTTCATTTTGTTGATTGATATATGCTTTGTGATCGTCTCTTGTGCAACCTCATGATTTTGTACCATTATCCTTGCTTGTACCTTCTTTCTCCAATGTCAGTGGACTTATAAATAAAGAATAAAAAAAAATTATATCATGAGAACAACATTAAACATATGTTTACAAATGTATAAATGCAAAAGGTAGACTTAATTTGAGATACATTTAAAAAATTAGTGAGATGAAATCTCATTCCTCAAACCAATCAATGGCTCAGATCTAGAATGTAACTCCACACAACCCACCAAAATAAAGGTAAGTTCATTAAATTGTCTGAAGCAAGCTAAATTATTTTTACTGGTAGCTGCTGGTCAGATTCGGAAGTTTGCTTTCCAAAAAGAAGAAAGAGAGAGAGGCGCCATCTAAGTGCAAAAAGTAAAAAGGCTCATCTATAACAGATAGTCTCCAGGTTTGACGCCATCATCCACATCCTGCAGAAGTCTGTCCAACTGCCATAGGGGCCACTGTGGATGGTAGAAGGGTCCCAGAGCACTGCCACCGGAATCAGAAGTGTCTGTGACTAGCGTGAAATGCAAGAACCGGGCGGACATGACGTCACCAAGGGGAGAGGTTGACAACCAAGGAAGAGAAAGGCTACGCGCTCAGAGCTAGCTGCTCCTTCTATAGATCTCTGGGCCTGGAGGGATGGGCTTTTTTACTTCATTACTATTGTGAGTTTTTATGTATGCAGTGGCTTATTAAATTGTGTTAATACTACACTTAGAAGGCGCCTCTCTCTCTTTCTTCTTATACGTTAGCTGTATAGAGTTGGCATAGTCTGGGGTGGCTGCAACCTAAGCGGTTATACAGTGATGGACATTTATGGACTATTATGGACTTTTGTGCATTTACATGATATTATTATTATTATACAGTATTTATAAAGCGCCAATAGTTCACTCAGCGCTGTACATTACAAAGAGGGACAGAACATGTGACAGAACAATACCAATACAATGCAAAACATAGGGGATTGAGGGCCCTGCTCTTTCGAGCTTACAATCTAGGAGGGAGGAGATGGTGGCACAGGAGGAGATAGCTGTGGGGGATGGAGTGGTAGGAAGAGTGGAGGAGGTCGGCAAGTTAGCAGGGGGTGGGGTAGGCTTCCCTGAAGAAATGGGTTTTCAGGGTGTGCCTAAAGGAGAGGAGAGTAGGTGATAATCTGATGGGTTGGGGCAGGGAGTTCCAGAGGATGGGTGACAGCCTGGAGAAGTCCTGGAGGCAGGCATGGGAGGAGGAGACCAGGGAACTAGAGAGAAGGAGGTCTTGTGAGGAGCGGAGTGTGCGTTTTGGGTGGTACTTGGATATTAGGTCGTGATGTAGTTCGGGGCAGTATTATGGACAGCTTTGTACTTCAGTGTTAGGATTTTGAATTTGATCCGTTGCGCAATCGGAAGCCAGTGGAGAGACTGGCAGAGGGGGGTGGCGGAGATGGAGCGGTTGGAAAGGTGAATGAGTCTGGCAGCTGTATTCAGGATCGACTGAAGCGGGGATAGCCAGCGGCGAGGCAGGCCAGTGAGGAGGGAGTTGCAGTAGTCGAGTCGTGATATGATCAGGGGGTGGATGAGCTGTTTAGTGGTTTCTGGGGTTAGAAATGGGCGTATTTTGGTGATGTTACGGAGGTGGAGTCTGCACGAGTTTGTTAAAGATTGGACTTGGGGCTGGAAGGATAGGTTGGAGTCCAGAATGACACCAAGTACTCTGGCCTGCGGGGCGGGTTTGATGGTGGCGTTGTTGGATGTGATGGAGAGGTCAATGGGGGGTGGAGTCCGGGCTGGGGGGGAAGACAAGAAACTCGGTTTTGAAGAGGTTCAGTTTAAGGAAGTGGAGCGACATCCAGTCTGATATGTCGCTCAGTAGGTGTGTGATTCGGGCGGAGACCGAGGGGGTGAGGTGGGGGGTTGAGAGATAGATTTGTGTGATATGAGCCTCTAGTGCGCTGTGAGTGTTTTTTACATTGTTTTTCCCAATATGCATAGGCTGCTATGGACAACAAGAGAAGCTCTTCCTTTAGAAACTTCAGAAAATAAAGTCCATTTAGAGGGTATAAGAAGTAGCTCATCAATTTGTATATTAGTATCAGCTTCTGAGTTCATTAAATATGCTACAAGAATTAATCTTACCATCAGCTAGGGATAATTAAGGGATAGAAAACATGTTTTCTCCTTTGCAAAACTATTTTTTGTGCGTGTATTTATCTTGCTGTTGCTGTACATTAACAATGTGGTGTTTTAGAGTTTTAGCGGAATGTGATAAGCAATATAAACCTTAATTAAAACGTGGCTTATTCTAATTTAAAAGCTGCACAGAAATTGCAATAATTATTCCTTAAATGCAGAGAAAGAAATTCAGAATAATACTGCATGCATCTTCCTGTTATGGTTTATACTATGAATTCCAAGTTTAATTACTCCTAGGAGGTAACTTAATTAAGCAGAAATTATTCCTGCCACGGATGATCTAATAGAAATATTACAAAACAGGGTAGATAAAATGCTTTTTAAACTTTTTTGCTCCTGCATTAGGTTTTATGTTATTATTTTTAATGAGGCATTTCTGTAGGTAATAAATGAAGGGACGGGTTGATAGTCACAAATAAAAATGTGCTACTGGTTTTCTGTTAACAGAGACTGATCTATCAAGAACAATGCAGCCAAAACACAAAATTCAGTTGGAAGGTCATGTCTAGGTATTCAGTAAAAATATTTTGTTATAACTTATAATTGTATAAGAAATTTCCTTGCATACATTTCTTGCATTGCTCACTGACTCTGGGCTCGTATGTGGGAACTGCTAGGATACTCATTCAGAAGATAGGTAGGTACGAGGGTTAGTATAGGGGCTAAGGGGAGGGTAAGTGGGTGGTTGGGGGTAATGAAGTAGGGATATCCACTGGGAACCAGACACCGAAAACTACCAGCATTGGTCTCCTGCTGATGAAATCCAAAGTATTACGAAATGTTTGCTAGGAAGAACAGTTTTTTAACCATAACCAAAAAACATCCACCTACAATTTTTACAGAATAATGAAAGCATTACGAAGCATTAAAGTCCAAATATACCTCCCCTCCACCAAATCCCATCCTTATATGTTCCCCCACCCATTAAAAAGAATTCCAGGGGGGGACATGATCTCCATGTATAATACATAAGGGGGGATATGATCACCATGTATAATACATAAGGGGGGGGACATGATCTCCATGTATAATACATAAGGGGGGATATGATCTCCATGTATAATACATAAGGGGGGATATGATCTCCATGTATAATACATAAGGGGGGATATGATCTCCATGTATAATGCATAAGGGGGGATATGATCTCCATGTATAATACATAAGGGGGGGATATGATCTCCATGTATAATACATAAGGGGGGATATGATCACCATGTATAATACATAAGGGGGGGGGGATATGATCTCCATGTATGATGCATAAGGGGGGATATGATCACCATGTATAATACATAAGGGGGGATATGATCTCCATGTATAATACATAAGGGGGGATGTGATCTCCATGTACAATACATAAGGGGGGATATGATCACCATGTATAATACATAAGGGGGGAAATGATCTCCATGTATAATACATAAGGGGAGATATGATCTCCATGTATAATTCTTAAGGGGGATATGATCTCCATGTATAATACATAAGGGGGGATATGATCACCATGTATAATACATAAGGGGGATATGATCTCCATGTATAATACATAAGGGGGGATATGATCTCCATGTATAATACATAAGGGGGGATATGATCTCCATGTATAATACATAAGGGGGGATATGATCTCCATGTATAATACATAAGGGGGGATATGATCTCCATGTATAATACATAAGGGGGATATGATCTCCATGTATAATACATAAGGGGGGATATGATCTCCATATATAATACATAAGGGGGATATGATCTCCATGTATAATACATAAGGGGGGATATGATCTCCATGTATAATACATAAGGGGGATATGATCTCCATGTATAATACATAAGGGGGGATATGATCACCATGTATAATACATAAGGGGGATATGATCTCCATGTATAATACATAGGGGGGATATGATCACCATGTATAATACATAAGGGGGGATATGATCTCCATGTATAAATACATCAGTGGTTCATTTAGTGAACTTGGTGTAGAGTTATTCACCCTGAGGTCATCACAGAGGACAAGGGGACACTCTTTACTTCTGGAGGAAAAGAAATGTAATCTCCAAACATGGAAAGGTTTCTTCACAGTAAGAGGTGTGAAAATGTGGAATAGATTCCCTCAAGAGTTGGTTCTGGCCAGCTCAGTGGATTGCTTTAAAAAAGTCCTGGATTCTTTCTTAGATACACAGAATATAACTGGATACTAACATTTATAGGTAAAGTTGATCCAGGGAATATCCGATTGCCTCTCGGGGGATCAGGAAGGAATTTTTTTCCCTGCAGGAGCAAATTGGATCATGCTTTGCTGGTTTTTTGCCTTCCTCTGGATCAACTGTGGGTGTAGTACTATAACTTTTTTTTTTTAATGGTTGAACTGGATGGACGTTTGTCTTTTTTTAACCAGACTAACTATGTAACTATGTAATTAACAGGGGTTCTGCAATATTCATACTGCCTAAACCTGACTCACAAAACAACATTTGCTGTGTTAATCCTAGTGACAGACTGGCTCATATGTGTCATTTTTTATTTTGCCCATATTTCCACTTTAATACATAATTATTATTCAGGATTAAGAGCAGACAGTAAAATTACAATACAAATGAATACAGGAGAACTCAGAGGGCCCTGCTCGTTAGAGTTTACAATCTAGGAGGGAGGGTCAAGAGCAGGGGCAGACTGACAACTCATGGGGCCCCCGGGCAATACGGGATCATGGGGCTCCTGTGTCCTTGCCCACACTCAAAAAAGCCTATAAAAAACGTACCAGGGGCATTTCATGGGGCCCCCTATTGACCCTGGGCCCTCGGGCAGTGCCCGAGTGTTTGAATGGTCAGTCCGCCCCTGGTCAAGAGACACAAAAGGTAATAACTGTGGGGGATGGGCCGATGGACAAAATACATGTACAATTGTTAGGTGCTGGCAGGATAGGCCTCTGTGAAGAGATGAGGAGTTTTCAGGGATCGTCTAAAAGTGAACAGAGATGGAGATAGTGGGACACTTTGGGGAAGGGAGTTCCAGAGGTTGGGAGCGGCTCTGGAGAAATCCTTGAGGTGAGCATGAGAGGAGGTGACAAGGGAGCTAGAGAGGTGGGGGTGGATTTACTAAAACTGGAGCACTCAGAATCTGATGCAGCTGTTCATAGCAACCAATCAGTTTCTAACATATGAAATTAGGCTTTGACAATAAAACGAGGAAGTTGATTGGTTTCTATGCAGAGCTGCGCCAGTTTTTGCACCATGCAGTTTTAGTAAATCTCCCCCCATCGCATCACATTCTACAAGCTGGCAATATTTTCAGTGTGAAGCTGAAAACAAGAACATGGGGCATGACCTCAAAAATTTGAGAAGGGAAAGTTGAAAACTAACCTTAGAAAATATTATTTTACTGAGTAGAGAACGCTTGGAACAGAGGTAGAGAGTCGGTCAACAGTAAGTGAATGTAACCATGCTTGGGATAAATATATAATATAATTATAGGTCTTCACTCAAAAGACAAAACGTTGCGAAAGGAAAAGAGTGTAAAAAAAGGGCAGACTCATCCCACCCCGTAGTCTTTTTCTGCCGACACTCTTTTAGGTTTCTGTGTTACTCCATTGCTAGCAGAAACCTGTACACATATTACAGGTGACTAGCCAAAGGCCCATCTCCATCCATCTCTCATAAGTAATATATAAATTCACCTTTTGTTGCTTCTCCAAGGAGGCGTAATATTTTGACCACCAATCTATGACATTTTCTGCAGATTCATCCGCTATTGTCCTCTTCTTTCTTTTTGTTGAGCGTCTAGTGGATCCTCTCACCAACTCCTGTACAGAGAAGAAAAATGGGAGCATAAGAAGAGGTTGCAAAATCTTGTAAGAATTCCATGTGCCATATGGTAATCTCCAATCCTACACATTCACCTCTTTGAACAAGTATATGTAGCACCCTTCTAGTTCAGCTAGTGGGAGCTAGATCCCAATGGTTGGTCAGGAGCTGGTGTAATAGCCAGAGGGGTCAAATTGTGGTCAGGGATGCAGGTCAGCCCCTCTGGAATTTCCCCTGGCTCTGAGGGTTTCAGAGGAGGGCCTTAGAGGCAGTAGGTGGATCTCAGTGGCTGTTAGCTTGAGGGGTCCTAGCCAATCCCCAACAGAAGGCTTGGCAAGGGACTGGACACCCTTAAAAGTGTAGGAGCCTCCACTCCAGCTACTCCTGCCATTTTTAAGCAGCTGGACACCCTTAAATGTGGCAGGGATAGCTGGAGTAGAGTGTGGAGAGTCAGGTGGAAGAAGTAGTAGGAAGATGTGAGGCTGGAGGAGGAAGGCTGCCAGGAGGCCTAGTGGGATGGGGCCTACCTGAAAGCCTGGAGCTGGAAAGGCAGAAAGCACAGGACTAACTGGCCCCCTGAATGAGGACCACCTGTATGACAGAAAGGAGCAGCCCAGCTGATAGGCCTGGTAGCATCAACCAACCCACAAGTGGTACAGGAGAGGATCTGAGTGAGTACACCTGCATCCCCTTGGCGGATAGGGGAAGGAGAACTCTGGTGGGAAACCAGATTAGCCCTTTACTGCTCCCAGCTGCTCACCTCATTTAAAGGAACAGGAGCCAGATCCCCTGCTCAGGAAGAAAATTTCCAGATTGCTGGGTGAGGAGGAGTTCATCTACTGTATGGCCTGGGGTGGTACAACTAGGAGATGGCTAGCACTCCAACAGAGATTGTATCACAGAAGAGGAGCTTGTAAATAGTTCCAGGAGGTTTGTCTTCAGTTATTGATTCCCTTGAGCATCCTATACCCCCTTACCCTATCCAAGTTCTAATAAACAACAAAACAAAAGCTCAAGGACGGATTTCTGGCTCCGAATGCAAGTTTCTGTGGAAAATGCTGAATGCCTGGCTGTGCAGAACTATCGGGGGTCCCAACTCATCAGCAATCCCTAATGGGGTAGTGCTACATGTGGAGGCTTGTAAATCCGGGATTCACCTATAGTAACCTGCCTGCCATTACCCCTAGCAAAGGAGCCAGAGAAGATTGTGCCCTGGAACTAAGTCAGCCATGCCGGGCCCATCTAAGAGTTTATGTGCTGCTCCCCAGGTGGCTTCTAATAAAGACTGTGCCTTGTATGTGCCTCCAAACACATGTGCAATGTTTGCCATGTTTGCTGTGCTGCCTGTTGTTGGCCGAAGCAACCGGGATGGCTCAGTCCACAGATGTCCCTCTGCTGCTCCCCAGGTGGCTACCAACAGAGACTATGTGACTGTATGGGACAGTGAAACATCTACTGCTCATGTGCTTGCCATTCCCGGGAGCAACCGGGATGGTTCATTGCTGCATATCAGTTTGTGCGCTGCTCAACAGGTGGCGAGAACTAATGACTTTGCTTCAACAGTAATCTTCTTGTCTGCTATAACCAATGGGTTACAAATGTGCTACTGTCTAGTATCAATGGAACTTAGTGACTTTAATGGTGACTTTCAGCAGAGGGTGTGCTCTGTGCCTCGCTGTCACCCGAGGCAACCGCTGCAGAGCAGATTAATTTCCAACACTCATATTGCCAGAACTGCCCAGCTATTCAACAATGGCTGGAAACCAAAGTCCAGTGCCAACCAGCAAACTGTCTATTCCCTGCCAGTAGGATACAGCCATCACCGTATCTGCAGTTCAGTACACACAGTTCAAGTCGGAGCATCTGGAGCTAATCCAGTGGTGGGAAAGTCCCAGTATGGTAGTCTGTCTGGTGCCAAGAGATTACGAGAAGAGGCAGGGTCACACCCAAGCTCACACCCAGATGCCTGCCTGTAAAACCGCCCCCTACACCCACCACGTGGAGAGAGAGCACGAGTGGAGAAAGATGGAGGAGAAACCAGCAAAAACGCATCAGAAATGCATCAAAAATGCAAACACTGTGTTTTTGATGCAGTTCCCCAGCATTTCCATTGAAATATATGGAACCAAAAATGCAGCCTGCTGCGGAAAAAAACAATTCCTGACCCTTTTCATAAAACGCAACGGTGGAAAATGCACAGATGTGACCGTGACCCATAAGAATTCATGGTAAATTGATTGTAGTGTATTTCTGCAAAACTTAAAATGTACTGAAAAACGCATAGGTGTAAACCAGGGTTCAAAGAGAAAAGAAAATAGTTGCAATATCTGAAGAGGCTTTGCAGAAACGCTCAAAGCCAGAGACCTAAGGATAACTCCGCCAGTATACAGATGATGGGAGTCGGCGTCCTGTCATTGATTCAGAGCAAAGAAAGTAAGGGGTACAGACATCGCATCAACCTCCCCAATGTGAATGGCCCAACCTCCCCAATGTGAATGGCCCAACCTCCCCAAAGTGAATGGCAGTGTTGGCCTCAGCTGCCATATACATTAAAGAAAATGGTTGGTTACTTTTTATGCAGCCTAGCATTACACTGATCAGCCGTAACATTATGACCACTGACAGGTAAAGCAAATAACATTGATTATCTTGTTACAATGGCATCAGAAAGTGGGAGGATTTTATTAGGCAGCAAGTGAACATATTGTCCCTGACGTTGATGTGTTGAAAGCAGAAGAAATGGGCATGCATAAGGATTTGAGCGACTTTGAGCAGGGTCAAATTGTAATGGCTAGAAGACCAGGTCAGAGCAACTCCAAAGCTGCAGCTCTTGTGGGATGTTCCTGGTCTGCAGTGGTCAGGAGCTACCAAAAGTGGTCCAAGGAAGGAAAACCGGTGAACGACGACAGGGCAATTGTCAGCCAAGGTCCATTGATGCACCTGGGGAGCAAAGGCTGGCCTGTGTAGTCTGAGGCAATAGAAGAACTGAAAAAGCTACAGCGGTAGTAAAATGTTTCCTATCATTTAAAAAAAATGGACCCCCTGCAGCTTTGAGCTATAATGTACTAGTATCAGGGTAGGGACAAGGGGTGAGCAGAAAGGGCAGTTGTCCTGGGTGTAATGGTTTGCTGTAGGGAGGTGGGGGGGGGGGGCACCTTCCTTCTGTTACAAAGGATAGGAGCAGCGAAAGTGGAATTGATTTTGATAAGTGAGTGACTGCTGGGTGTAGGACCCCCTAAACTTACACATCATGAACCGGGGGGGGAGCAGTTTGGCATCTTTGCCCTGAACGCTGGATACCCATGTCACGGCACTGACTAGTATGCAATGCATACTAGCAAATTATGACAAACTTACCTACAGACGGAGACATCCAGCACTGCACTGTCACAGCTCTCTCTTGTCCTCGGCAGCTTCCATCTTCGCCTGGACTTTCTTCTGGGTTTGCGATCTTCAGCTGCATGACTGTGCCAAGGGCACGTCACTCCTGCACATTCCCACGGAAGTCACATCACGGTGGCACACAGAGCGGGCTGTAAATGTGGTCTGAGCTGTGCATGTGCAGCTCAGATCACATTACTCACTGACAGGCAGTGGGGAGATGACCTCTAGGGTTTCTTCTGTTCCTTTATAAAAACCCTGCCTGTCAGAGATTTTTCTAAAGACTGACTTTACTACCACTTTAATGCTGGTTCCAACAGAAAGGTGTCAAAACACACAATGCATTGCAGTGTGTGGTGGTCGGGGTGCCCATGCTGACCCCTGTCCACAGCCAAAAGTGCCTATGTGGATAGACGGGTGCATGTGCATCACTTACCTGGGAAAGAGATGGCACCAGGATGCACAATGGGAAGAAGGCAAGCCAGCGGAGGCAGTGTGATCCTTTGTCTAGTGGAGTCCATGCCTCAATGGCTCAGGGCTCTTTTGGTGGCAAAATGGGGACCTACTTAATATTAGGTGGGTTGTCATAATGTTATGGTGGGAGGTCATATTGTTATGGTATTAAGTAAGAAAGCTACAATTGGGCTTTAATAATGATTTAGGGCATTCCAATTCTTACATAAGTAAATTCATAAGTTCAATTGTGCCTTTTACTATTTAATTTCCAGGATAGATTACAGCTAAAGAAGGCTACGGTCACCTTTTGTTTAGTGTCTTTCTTCAAGGGAGATTTAAAGGTGGCTGTCGTGGTCTTTGCTTTAGGGCCAACTGGGCTTGGGCTCTCCTCCAGGCTTCCCTGTGGTTCGGATGTAGGATCAAGAGGAGCAGTGTCCGATTCTAAAAGTGAATATGCGGCTGGATCGGGTGAAGGTGCCTCAGGAGGGACTGGAGAAGGAGAAGGAGTAGGTCCTGAAGGAGTTTCTTGGGCTGTGTGTCCTTCCACCTCTACATAGATATGATCTCCTGGGTCTTGCTGTGGAGCTGCTGAAAGACAAGACAAGCCTTTAAACTTTAATATTATGATTCATTTGTACACTTCCATGCAGATCTGTCTGAAAAATTCATACAATTCAGGACCCAGGCAATCACAATGAATTGATTGTAGGATTCTCTGCAGAGTTGACCCACACAAATACACTCACCGGCCACTGTATTAGCTACACCTGTTCAATTGCTTAATAACACAAATTGCTAATCAGCCAATCACATGGCACCAACTCCATGCATTAAGCATCTAGACGTGGTGAAGACAACTTGCTGAAGTTCAAACCGAGCATCAAAATGGGGGAAGAAAAAGGATATAAGTGACTTTGAACGTAGCATGGTTGTAGGTGCCAAACGGGCTGGACTGAGTACTTAAAAAACTGCCGATCTCCTGGGATTTTGACGCACAACCATCTCTAGAGTTTACAGAGAATGGTTCAAATGGGACAATATCTTATGAGGGACACTCAGCGTATCTCCTTTTATGTACATACATGGATTTAAAAAATTCAGGTAAAAGCACAGAAAAGTTACATATTGTAAATTCTGACTTTGCAGTGAATTTTTTTACTTACCGTAAATTACTTTTTACTTGCAAGTCCCTTGAAATTGGGGTCAATTAATCTTTTGAGGTCTCTGTAGAGCTCTCTAGTCCACAGAGTGAGATGGCAAGCAGCAAGATCGTGTTACCCAGGGTTGGATGATCAGCCACCAACAAGAGTGGCCTTGACTTTTCTTTATCATCTGTGTATTGTTACTGGCCTTGCATACCAGCATACTTTGCATTGTGTGCCTGTGATCTTCTACCATTCCCCTTTACAAGAAAAATATTTGTGTGTGGGTAATTTAGCATACAATGTATGCTCCCCCACCTCAAACTCTCTTGGAGAGCTAGTGAGTACATCCAAACTGTTGTAGAGCCAGTGATGGGAGTGGTGCCAAAGAATGATGGATGATAGCCATAAATAATGGCGGATGATAACTTGAATCTTGATGAAGGGACTGATGAGTCAAAAAATTTGGGGACACCTAGTCTACACAAATTGGCTACTATTAAAAATTGGCTCTAGAGAGTTTAGGTTTCTCTGCATGACAGTAAATGAGGCAATAGATTGTAAATTGTAAGCTTTAACTGATCCCCGTAAAACACTTAGGACATTTGAGACACAGAGATCCCGCCCCTCCTTCTTTGTGGCTCATGGTTTGCTACAAAAACTGGAGCCATGGCTGGCTGGGAGGGTTTATATCTCGAAGGGGACTTTATGTATTTCTCAGGTAGGTTAAGTGGACACTCGGCCATGCGGCCAAGTTAGATGAGAAGTGGATTAACCTTAAACTAACCTTAAATGTAGGGGGTTCTTTACTGTTAGAACGGTAAGGATGTGGAACTCCCTTCCACAATTGGTGGTGCCAGTAGAAGGCGTCAACATTTTCGAAAAACTTCTAGATAGGCATCTTAGTGTACACAGTATATAGTGATAGGGGAAGTGGTAGAGACATAAATACATGCAAACCCATAAAAGTTGAATTGGATGGACTGGTAAATTTATTCTATCTTACCAACTATAGGGTTGATTTACTAATGGAAAATAGACTATGCACTTTGCAAGTACAGTTGCTCTAGAGCTTAGTAAAAGAGGAGATGCTCTGCTTACTTCCATAATTAAATCACGAGCATGCAAAAATACGGTTTTATTTATTTTCCTTGCATGTGATTAAGTATTCTTTGTGTAACACCCTCCAGGTTAGTTAGTTCGTTTCGTTACGTAGAGGCTGAGTAGCAGCCTAGAGTCAGCCTGTGAGTGAGGCAGGAGTTCACCTCAGGACAGGCTAGGGAGGTTCTGAAGGTCAGAGCTTCTAGAGCCCTCTCACCTCTCCAGAAACCTAAGAGCTTTCTGGAGGAGGGACAGAGGAGGAGGCTCAGATCTGCATGCTTGAGAGACCTTGGCCAATCTCCCGGAAGGAGGCTGGGCATGGTGACCTGGACAACCCTTAAGTTCACAGAGCCTGGGAGCAGAGTCAGAGTGTGTCGGGTGGAAGATGGACTGAGGGGAAGGCTGGAGTGAGGAGCCTGGGAAGGGACCCCAGAGAGGAGAGCCCACCTGCAGGCAGGATTCTGGAAGGGAAGATCTCCTCTGTCCCATCGTTTCCCTGGGGGGATGGCCTGTGAAGCAGGGAAGGAGCCAGCTCAGTATAAAGCCTGAAGGCAGCAACCAACCCACTAAGCAAACAGGAAAGGACAGAGTGAGTACTCCTACACCCCCTGGGCCACATAAGGGGAGAGGGCAGTCAGGTGCAATGCCCAACTAGTCTTCATCCGGAACTGTTCTAGATTAACAGCTCTTGGGCTCCCTTGCCCAGGGGTACCTTAAGTACAGTTCGGTGTAGAGGAGGAATTATCAGGGGTCTGAGGTGGTCCACCAAAGAGCCTTTGGTGCTCTTCAAGGAAAGACTGTTGCTATCTGCATTTTTGTCCATAGTTGCTAATTAGTTTGTCCTCAAATTCTGCAGTTCCTTTTGGGCATCCCATACACCCCTAGACCCCATCCAAGTTTAACCACCCTAAATAAAGCCACAAAACCAAGCTCAAGGACTGTTCTTTGACTCCAGTGTGCAAAGTGTGGAAAATGTGTGTTGCCTGGCTGTGCTGAGCATAAGGTGGACCCAAAACTCAGCTTCTCTTAAGGGGGTAGTGCTACATTTGCAAAGTGAAGATTTGTCTCATTTACTAAGCTCTAGAGCAACTGGACTTGCAAAATGCACAGTTTGTCTTTAGCAAATCAGCCCCTGTGTAACTACTTAACCTAAACCTAACCTATAACTAGGCACTTAACATTAAAGCAGAACATTTCTGAATGCATCATCAATTTTCGGTGAAAAACTTTAAATTCTGTGGCATACACTATGTGAAAATGTCAGCATGAAGAGAGGATAAAATTACAATTATTCTTCTAAAAAGCACACTGGGTATATAATCTGTGTATAAAATATGCTTAACCCAAAAGCTCAGGTGAAATGTATCCTATTATATCGTTAAATATCTTAATATCACTGGAAAAATAGCATTGTACTACTTGTGGTAAAAATATGTTGAAAATGTAATGTGTTAAAGGCCAAATTAGTGTTACATAGTTAGTCTGGCTGAAAAAAAGACAAAAATCCATCCAGTTCAACCATTAAAAAAAAAAGTTATAATCCTACACCCACAGTTGATCCAGAGAAAGGCAAAATCCAGCAAATCATGACCCAATTTGCTCCTGCAGGAGAAAAAATTCCTTCCTGATCCTTCGAGAGGCAATCGGATATTACCTGGATCAACTTTACCTATACCTGTGAAGAAACGTTTCTGTATTTGGAGATGATACCTCTTTTCCTCCAGATGTACAGAGTGCCCCCTTGTCCTCTGTGATGACCTCAGGGTGAATAGCTCTACACTGAGTTCACTATATGAACCACTGATTTTATACATGGAGATCATATCCCCCCCTTATGTATTATACATGGAGATCATATCCCCCTTAACCTCCCTGGCGGTATGATTATTTCAGATTTTTGGTGCTGAAAGCGGTACCATTTTTTTGCATGGAAATATGTATTTTTTTTATTGTAGGCTGTAATTTTTAGGAAAAACTCACTGAAATCTGTCCGAACAAGAGTCTAGTAAGCATCCCGGGTATGATAAAATTTGAAACACAAAATCATAAATTATAATTTAATAAATAATCATAAAAATAATAAAAAATTTAATTCAATAATATAATCAAACCAAAAACACTGAAATGTGAAATAGAGCGCCAAGTTCGCACATTGCTGAGCTCAGTCGCAAAATCGTTTTCAGTGTCTGATGACAAATTTCCCCCACGAATCATTATCACTCAATTCTGCAAGTGGTTCTGATTTACTATCGCTGTTCTCTAGCTGATCTAAACCGCTTTTGACCTAAAGGGACACTTTTTGGACGCCGTGGACATTTCTCAGTTTCCAGGCAGAAAGAACAGACAAAATGCAGGCAGGGCGCAGGACAAAGCACTAGGGACAATATGTATGTGAAATTGGTTGAGACAGCAATGTTTTACTATGTAAAACGTAAAAAAAAAAAAATGACATTTTTTAAAATTTTTAAATTTCCCGCTGCCGGCGGCGGCGGCGCCCGTACGTCCCGACGTCACAGGGACAGGACACAGAAGCCGGATGCCGGCATCGGCCGAAAGAGATGGCCGGGGACGCTGCAGGGGACACATCGTGGGAGCGCAGGGTAAGGTAAGTGAAGAACACTTGCCGGAGCAGTGCCGCAGGGTATTCCCGAGTGTAGCTCGGGGTTACCGCTTTTGGTACTGAAATGTTACCCCGAGCTACACTCGGGAATACCGCCAGGGAGGTTAAGTATTATACATGGAGATCATATCCCCCCTTATGTATTATACATGGAGATCATATCCCCCCTTATGTATTATACATGGAGATCATACCCCCCCTTATGTATTATACATGTTGATCATATCCCCCTTATGTATTATACATGGAGATCATATCCCCCCTTATGTATTATACATGTTGATCATATCCCCCTTATGTATTATACATGTTGATCATATCCCCCTTATGTATTATACATGGAGATCATATCCCCCCTTATGTATTATACATGGAGATCATATCCCCCTCATGTATTATACATGTTGATCATATGCCCCCTTATGTATTATACGTGGATCTCGTATCCCCCCTTATGCATTATACATGGAGATCATATCCCCCTTATGTATTATACATGGAGATCATATCCCCCTTATGTATTATACATGGAGATCATATCCCCCCTTATGTATTATACATGGAGATCATATCCCCCCTTATGTATTATACATGGAGATCATATCCCCCTTATGTATTATATATGGTGATCATATCCCCCCCCCTATGTATTATACATGGAGATCATATCCCCCCTTATGTATTATACATGGAGATCATATCCCCCCTTATGTATTATACATGGAGATCATATCCCCCCTTATGTATTATACATATTGATCATATCCCCCTTATGTATTATACATGGAGATCATATCCCCCCTTATGTATTATACATGGAGATCATATCCCCCTTATGTATTATACATGGAGATCATATCCCCCTTATGTATTATACATGGAGATCATATCCCCCCTTATGTATTATACATGGAGATCATATCCCCCTTATGTATTATACATGGAGATCATATCCCCCCTTATGTATTATACATGGAGATCATATCCCCCTTATGTATTATACATGGTGATCATATCCCCCCTTATGTATTATACATGGTGATCATATCCCCCCTTATGTATTATACATGGAGATCATATCCCCCCTTATGTATTATACATGGAGATCATATCCCCCCTTATGTATTATACATGGAGATCACATCCCCCTTATGTATTATACATTGAGATCACATCCCCCCTTATGTATTATACATGGAGATCATATCCCCCTTATGTATTATACATGTTGATCATATCCCCCTTATGTATTATACATGGAGATCATATCCCCCTTATGTATTATACATGGTGATCATATCCCCCTTATGTATTATAAATGGAGATCACATCCCCCCTTATGTATTATACATGGAGATCATATCCCCCTTATGTATTATACATGGAGATCATATCCCCCTTATGTATTATACATGGAGATCATATCCCCATTATGTATTATACATGGAGATCATATCCCCCCTTATGTATTATACATGGAGATCATATCCCCCCTTATGTATTATACATGGAGATCATATCCCCCCTTATGTATTATACATGGAGATCATATCCCCCCTTATGCATTATACATGGAGATCATATCCCCCCCTTATGCATTATACATGGAGATCATATCCCCCTTATGTATTATACATGGTGATCATATCCCCCTTATGTATTATACATGGAGATCATATCCCCCTTATGTATTATACATGGAGATCATATCCCCCCTTATGTATTATACATGGAGATCATATCCCCCCTTATGTATTATACATGGAGATCATATCCCCCTTATGTATTATACATGGAGATCATATCCCCCCTTATGTATTATACATGGAGATCATATCCCCCCTTATGTATTATACATGGAGATCATATCCCCCCTTATGTATTATACATGGAGATCATATCCCCCCTTATGTATTATACATGGTGATCATATCCCCCCTTATGTATTATACATGTTGATCATATCCCCCCTTATGTATTATACATGGAGATCATATCCCCCCTTATGTATTATACATGATGATCAAATCCCCCCTTATGTATTATACATGGTGATCATATCCCGCCTTATGTATTATACATGGTGATCATATCCCCCCTTATGTATTATACATGGAGATCATATCCCCCCTTATGTATTATACATGGAGATCATATCCCCCCTTATGTATTATACATGGAGATCATATCCCCCCTTATGTATTATACATGGAGATCATATCCCCTATTAATCTCCTCTTCTCAAGAGAGAATAAATTCAGTTCTTCTAATCTTTCCTCATAGCTGAGCTCCTCCATGCCTCTTATCGGTTTGGTTGTCCTTCTCTGTACTTTCTCCAGTTCCCCTGGGTGGCTAATAATAAACTGTATTATTATACTATACCTGAAACCTGCATTTCCCTGTGTCAGTCCACACCTTTCTGGTCATTCCTAGATTCCTGACATCACACCAAGGCCTTTCCTGACCAGAAGTGGCTGCACAGGGAAGCCATCTTGACTTGTTGTGAAGGATGCATCCTGATGAGGTTATATATTTGTCTATGCTAGTCTTTGATGACAGAGAATATGCCTATCAGACTCTGCGGGAGTATACCCGGGATCAGCTACTAGAGTGCATACGGGTCGCTCATTCCCTAGTAGGTCAGGTCCTAGAGCTCTCTGAGGTGCAACCATTGATTCAGGCTTGTGTTGAGTTGGCTTCATCTAGTACCCCTGAAAGCAGGGATGAATTCCTTCCTCCATTCAGGGTGAGTCAAATAATATCACTGGTATGGTTGTTGGAGGATGATCCGGATTCCTTCTTGGAGCATTATTCAGCATGTTCACCACATGTGCTAAAGAAGTGTATAAACGCAGTGCAATCTTTGACCAGACAGGCCTTGTGTAAGCTGAGCGTTGTCCAACCCTTACTGCAGACATGGTCAGACTTGTTACACCCAGCCTCAATCAGCTTGCAACGAACCAGTCCTGTTTCTCATCATTCCTCTGCTCAAAGCTCTTTTCCTGCATTCCCGACAGCACCCCCACTGACAGCCCAGTATACCCTGCTATCTACCGCATGTCAGTACCCTGCTCCCACTCGCTGTACCATCGTGCCAGTCGACTCGGTGCCAGTTGACTCGGTGCCCGCTGTCGTGCCAGTCGACTCGGTGCCAGTTGACTCGGTGCCCGCTGTCGAGCCAGATGACTTGATGTCTGATGATTTGGTGCCCGCTGTCGTACCAGTTGACTCGGTGCCTGTTGACTCGGTGCCAGCTGTTGAGCCAGATGACTTGATGCCTGATGATTCGGTGCCCGCTGTCGTGCCCGTTGACTTGGTGCCCGCTGTTGTACCAGTTGACTCGGTGCCCACTGTCGTGCCAGTTGACTCGGTGCCCGCTGTCATGCCAGTTGACTCGGTGCCCGCTGTCGAGCCTGATGACTTGATGCCTGATGATTCGGTGCCCGCTGTCGTGCCAGTTGACTTGGTGCCCGCTGTCATACCAGTTGACTCGGTGCCAATTGACTCGGTGCCCGCTGTCGAGCCAGATGACTTGATGCCTGATGAGTCGGTGCCCGCTGTTGTGCCGGTTGACTTGGTGCCCGCTGTCGTACCAGTTGACTCGGTGCCAGTTGACTCGGTGCCCACTGTCGTGCCAGTTGACTCGGTGCCCGCTGTTGAGCCGGATGACTTGATGCCTGATGACTTGGTGACCGCTGTCGTGCCAGTTGATTCAGTGCCCACTGTTGTGCCAGTTAATTTGGTGCCTGCTGTCGAGCTTGGTGACCCGGTACCCGCGGTTCTGCTAGATGGCTCGGTGCCCGCTGACATGCCCGGTGACTTGGTGCCCGCTGACTTGCCAGGTGACTCTGTGCCCGCGGTTCTGCTAGATGGCTCGGTGCCCGCTGACATGCCCGGTGACTCGTGCCCGCTGACTTGCCAGGTGACTCTGTGCCCGCGGTTCTGCTAGATGGCTCGGTGCCCACTGACGTGCCCGGTGACTCGGTGCCCGCTGTCGTGCCAGATGACTGGGTGCCCGCTGACGTGCCTCTGCCCGCTGCACAGCCCGACATGCCAGCCCCTGATGTCCAGCTATACTGGCCAATAACTGATTCCCAGCCTGCTCCTGGAAATCCTGTGCAGTTACCTGTCTTCCTGGGTTCTCCTACACAAAGAGAAGTCTACCAGCAGGAAACCCAGCCAGCCGGTTTTCTCCGGCAGTTGGATATTCAGCCAGTTACCTGATCCGGGCGGTGGAACATTTTGCCCACTAAGGACTGTCTGGAGCATCCTGAGGCCGCTCCTTGAGGGGGGGTACTGTCAGGAATGGACTCAGCACTGGTGGTGGGACTCACCTGCCATGTGGGCTGCAGTACCAGAGCTGACCAGCAGGTGCTCTCAGCAGCCAGAAGGTCACACGTGCAATCAGCCAAACCTGGGGCTGATTGCAGAAAGGTGTATTTAAGGCATGACCAGGCCTGTGATCTGGGCCTTGGTGTATGTTTTCCCATGAGCCTCTGTACCTGGTATCCTGTGTTCCTGCTTCGTTGCTGACCCGGCTTGATCCTGACCTCTGCTGACCGTCTCCTGTTGAACCCCTGGCTTGCCTGACCATCCTTCTGCCTGATCCCCTGTACCGCACTGCCCGTGAGTTACTGAACCCGGCTTGTGACCTTGACCATTCTCTGCCAGCTCCTTTGGTACCTTGCTGCCCGCACGTTGCTGACTTGGCCCGTCTGACCACGCTAACTACTCTGCCATCCATCCATCCTGCACGGATCCAGCCGTACCTGCACATGCCTCTGGCGGATCCCTCTACCACTAGCAGGTGTACTCAGGGGCCGCGACCTGGTTCCTGTCTGCTCCAAGTCCATCCCCACCATCAGGGGCCCTGGTGAATAAGCAGACTGGGACTTAGACTCCGTGCCCTGGGGAATCCTGTCCTGGGGACCACTAGAGGTACCACCAAACGGTCATTACAGAACCCTACGGCCGGCCTGACCGTTCCACCTCTCCAGCCCTGACTACGCCTGTGTTCCTGCACCTACTAAGATTAGTGGAAGGTTGGTTTGTTCACTGTGCGTTTATATATATATATATCTGGGTGGCTAATAATAAACTAATCTTTCCTCATAGCTGAGCTCCTCCATGCCTCTTATCGGTTTGGTTGTCCTTCTCTGTACTTTCTCCAGTTCCCCTGGGTGGCTAATAATAAACTGTATTATTATACTATACCTGAAACCTGCGTTTCCCTGTGTCAGTCCACACCTTTCTGGTCATTCCTAGATTCCTGACACAATGTTCTTTTTGTGCATTGGTGCCCAAAATTGAACTGCGTATTCCAGATGTTGCCCAAAGACCTGCGCTAATATCTAAACTATATACCAATGGTCTTACCAGAGTCAGGTGGAGGTTTATCCTCTTCCACCTCCTTTATTGAAGATGGCTGCACCTCAGGAGGTTTATACAAGAACTGCTTCAGACAATTGATCATGTGTGTTCCAACAAGTGTGCTTCGGCCAAACGCTCTCCAGTCCACCACACAGATACTTAAAGGAGGATGTAACACTTCATTTTCTGGCAGTTCCTATCAGGGAAATCAATGATAATCAAAGTAAAAAATAAAATGGGATCGCTAGTAGGTTTTGAAAAAAAAAAAGCACCTCCTCTCTGATACTGTTCCAAGCAGTGATTGGTTTCCGCCACGAAATATCCATAGCCTACCAGGCCGAATGATGTCAAATGTCACTGTAACTCACTGGACACTGCCATGTACTGTACCTGGTGTCCTCTCCTGCTGCTCCTCTGCCTGCAGCAGGTGAAATCTAGGCTTCCAGGCTGCCACTGGGTGAGGGCCCAGCGAGCAGTCTCGCAATTTGCTGGCCTGCTCCTGCAGTTTTTTTTTCGATTTTTTTTTTTCTTTTCGGCTGGCCCAAAGAGCCAGAAAAATGTCTTTAGTGAGCAGTATCTGTAGTTTGAGGACCCCTGTACTAATGTAAAAGTTCTCAGCCACAAAAGTATAGTATAATGGAACTTCCACCTCAACTTACCACTTCAAACCAATCCGACATAACATTGAAATTGGGATTGCTTTTGTAGCTTTGAATAACGCAGGATTTAACGCCTTTCCCCGCACATTCAATCAACACCTGGGGGCGATCTACAGACAGCAGCTGCACCTTCTTCATCTCTCTGACACCCCAGAAGAGAACCTAATGGAGACATAAAAGATTGATCATTGGTCAATTGTCAAACATTTATAGTAATAAACAGAAGCCAACAGAAGGGAAGGGAGGGGGTTCAGTAATTTAAAGTTCTCAGTAAAGTAAAGGAGAAGTACAGCCAAAGCTCTTTTGGCTGTACTTCTGAGGATCACAGGAGTGCAGTTCGTTCTGCACTCCTGTGACCTGTTTTCAACCGATAGCAGGCTGAAGTCCGTTGTTGGCTGGGGAAAGATCCTGACTTTACCCGCTTCCACGCCGCCGTAAAGCAGAAACACTGCTACAGGGCATCACGGCTGCCCAAAATGACGTATATATACACGTGATTTTGCAGTTCCGGGTAGACGGCACCATTCGAAGCCTCAGCTGTGATTTCCCCGCCGGCATCCAGCGATCGCTGAGTATCTCTGACGGGGAAGAGACCTGTGTATAAACAATACAGATCTCTCCCCTGTCAGCTGCAATACAAAGCAGTGTGCTTACAATATAAAGCATACACACAGCACACAGTTAACCCTTTGATCGCCCCAGATGTTAACCCCTTCCTGCCCAGTGCCATTACTACAGTGTCAGTGCTTTTTATTAGCACTGATCACTGTATGGGTGTCACTGGTATGCCCGCCGCAGTCCCACTATAAGTCTCTGATCACGGCCATTGCTTGTAAAAAGAAACAAACAAAATTCCAGTATATATGCCACCATTTGTAAACGCTATAACTTTCACGTAAACCAATTAATTTACACGTATTGGGATTTTTAGCAAAGACAATCAAAAAGTCGAAAATATAGTTTATTTTCTCAAAATTGTAGGTCTTTTATTGTTTATAGTGCAAAAGATAAAAACGCTGTGACGATCAAATACCACTGAAAGAAATTTCTATTTTATGGTAAAAAAAGGACATAAATTTCATTTGGGTGTAGCATTGCATGACGGCACAATTGTCAGTTAAAGTAACACAGCGCTGTATCGTAAAAAATGGCCTGGTCAGGAAGGGGGGGGGGGTTAAATCCTCTGGAGGGCAGGTGGTTAAAGTCAAGATCCACCCCAGAGTCTGGAGCGACACCCGGCTGAGCCTCTCAGCAATCTGCTGGGAGCCTGAGCCAGCGACTCCTTCCCCTCCACTGCCCAATCTTCCAATGAACGCAGGTGGTGGAGGGCAGAGCAGAGAGCGGTGACTGACAATAGAATAAGGCCTAATGCCCACTGCTGCTCATAAATATTCAAGGGTTCAAGGGGTTTTGGCGTTTTTTTTTTGTGCCAAAGTCCCTGAAAAGTTAGTAGTTGTGAAATGAGGAATGATCTCAGAAATAGAAGTTTTAATAGTTTAGTTTTATAAATTAACAAAATGGAAAGTAAATAAATGGAAGAGAAATCCAAATCGACTCAATACCTACCCTTTGCCTTCAAACCAGCATCAATTCTTCTAGGTAAAGAAAAACAAGGAGTTGTGGATGTGATGGCTTGGCCCCCACAGAGCCCTGATCTCAACACCATCAAGACTGTCTGGGATGACATGAACAGACAGAAGGATTTGAGACAGCCTACATCCACAGAAGATCTGTGATTAGTTCTCCAAGATGTTTGGAACAACCTACCCACCAAGTGCCTTCAAAAAACTGAATGCACAAGCACTGTGTGTACCTAAAAGAATTGATGCTGGTTTGAAGCCAAAGGACCGTCACACCAAATATTGATTTGATTTGGATTTCTCTTCTGATCATTTACGTTCCATTATGTTAATTGATTAAAAATAAACGATGAACACTTTTATTTTTGAAAGCATTCCTCATTTACAGCATTTTTTCACAACTGCCTACAACATTTGCACAGTACTGTGCAAACACTGACCCCGAGCTTCGGTTCACTACTGACTCTGCATCACATACTACTGACCTTTGCACTCTACATTACTTACTACCAGGGACGGACTGACCATTCGAGCACTCGGGCACTGCCCGAGGGTCTGGGGTCAGTAGGGGGCCCCATGAAATGCCCTTGATACCTTTTATAGGCTTTTTTGGGTGTGCTCTGAGTGTGGGCAAGGACACAGGGGCCCCATGATCCCCTATTGCCCGGGGGGCCCATGAGTTGTCAGTCCGCCCCTGCTTACTACTGACCCCTGAACTCTGTGTCACGCACAACTGACCCATGAACACTATGTTACTTTTTAGTGACCCCTGAACTCTGCATCACATTTGACCTTTGCATTCTTTGTCGGTAACTACTGACCGCTGCACTCTGCATTGCCCAATATAGATCTCTGAACTTTGTATTATTTACTACTGATGTCTGCATCACTTACTACTTACCTTTGAACTTTGTGTGACTTACTAATGACCTCTGAACTTTGCGTCACTTACTGATTACCCCTGAACTCTGCCTTACTTACTACTGGCCCCTAAAATCTTCATTACTTACTACTGACCCCTGCACTCTGCATTGCCTTCTACTGACTTCTGAACTCTACGTTACTTACTACTGACTTTTTAACTCTGTGTCACTTAATACTGACCCCTGAACTCATTGTCACTTACTATTGATCTCGGAACTCTGTGTCACTTAATACTGACCCCTGAACTCATTGTCACTTACTATTGATCTCTGAACTCTACTTCACTTACTAATGGCCTCTAAACTCTGGGTTACTTACTACTGACCCCAAATTCTGCAGTACTTGCTCCTACTACTGGCTAGATAACTAGGTTAAAAAAATTAAAGGACAAAAAAAACTAAAATGAAAAACGAATGTATCCACTGTATCTAAGGATTGGTAAGCTGCAATATAATTTTTTTCTTTAAGGTTCAATACCACGTTAAGCAGCAAAAATATGAGATGTTATCTGCAATCAGAAAAGTGTTCAATTATTTATGGTTGAATCTGTTTATTGTTTAAAATGGAACTAAACTCCCTCAATCAGCATTAACGATTTTAAATCCTAATGCTGCTAGCCTTAGTAAATAGATAGATAGGTATGTTATATTTACCTGTTTTAAACTTGTTTTTATATTTCTTTCGTTGGTCTCTGGCCTAGGTCACAATGATGTCATACATCCCTGGAGCCTTAATTGACATTTTTTTCTTTCATCTGGAGGAACGGAGGAGGCAGGGGCGGACTGACCTTTTGGAAACTCGGGCAATGCCGAGGGCCCGGGGTCAGTAGGGGGCCCCATGAAATGCCCATGGTACCTTTTTCATAGGCTTTTTTGATTTTGGGCAAGGACACAGGGGCCCCATGATCCCCTATTGCCCGGGGGCCCCATGAGTTGTCAGTCCACCCCTGGGAGGAGGGGCTTTCTTAGCTTAGCACACCCTCCTGCCCTCATGCCTGAACTAAGTGCAGGTGGATTTCAGTAAGTAAATGCTACATGAATCATCTGACCTAACTCAAGATGGCTGCATCTAGAAATGCAGGGGGGTGGGGCTGTTTTTAAAAAGTGACTTCTCAACAAAATAAAGCACTGGAAACAAGGATGCACAGTTAGATTTCAAAAAATGTATCCAAACGGTTCAAAAAGTGTCAGTATCCAAAGTGAGTGGTTCCTCTATGCGCATAATATTGTTAACCATACTGACCCATGTTATATTATTTAACATGCACTTGAGAATTGGAAGCTGGAACCCAATTGGTTGCTAGAAAAAACACAGACACTTTTTTTTAATGAACTAAACTAATTTTTCCTAAGCAAAAAAGTTGGGTACTTACCTCTACTTTGTATTTACTTAGTATTGGACGGATGTTTGCTGGGACAGGATACACCTGGCTGGGATCTGGAGTCTCAATAGGTGGTAGGCTTTGGATTCCAGATTCAGGGATCTGTGCAAATGAAGGAATTGTCAGCTAGGAAACCACACAGAAGACTTGAACTAAGTATTTGGAAGTGTAACCATTTGTCAGGGATGGCATGTCTGAATACAATTGTGAAGCTTCTGTAGACTATACCTTGGCTGTTGGGTTCAATTACTCTACAGCAGTTAAATAAACATAGTATTTCATTATTTTCATGTGCCCTTTCCTTACATTTTGCATTCTTACACATATGCCTACAGGAGCATGACTATGCTGAATATGATGACTATGATCTATAGGTCAGTATGAAGCTGGTAATGCAACAAGACAATACCGTGGCTGCGGGACAGTGCCTAGGAAAGTAATGCTGGTAGCAGGACTTCTGCACACGGACAAGGAGTGAACAAATGACATTTCCCAGGAGAGCTGGCAAAGGGGCAGGAGCATATATATTGAGAAGCCCGGGTACTTTACAAGAAGGAAGTGGATGGTGAGAAGGAAAGGACGGGTGTGTGAAGAACATGACTCTGGAGATCCAGGCTGGATCGGGCCACTAAGCGGAGAAGTAAAGAAGGATTGCAGACCACTGGACAAGCAAGACAGAAAACTTTACAGGCAGACTGATCATAGTGCTGTCATCAGCATCGATATTTAACAGGGGGGCCAAGAAAACATGCCCACCCCCCAACAGAAAGCCTACCTGTTACACTGTGGGGGCTACAGATCGGGTGAGAGGGTTCCATACTCTGATCATTACAAGTTGCAAGTGACTGTGTTAAGTTCAATTGTTTTTTCAGTTCAGTACAGCTTATGCCACAGATTATCACACTGAGGCCCAGACTGTCCATACCATTCGGTATTGCGGCCTACTACTTTAGTGCCACATTAACATCCTGAAATCGCAGGACTTTGGCCACAGCATATATATACTCTGCAGACAGGATTTCATTTGTATCTCATCTCAAGTTTTTTCCAACCCCAAAGGAACCTACTTCATTAGACTAGTTCACCATCTTTAGGGGGGTCAACCTCTGCTGAAGTCTGCTCCTGCACTTTTCCACAATCTTAGCTAATTTTTGCCTTCATCCCTTGTGTTAAAGAGATTTTACCCAAATGTAACATCACTCAAAGGGGGAATCTTTCTGTGATTAAACCAACTTAAGGAAATCTTGCTCTCACAAAAGGAAGGGTCTGAAACTTAATGTGCTCCAACTAGGGCCCCATCAAGCGCCCAGAAGATCGGACACCCTTATTTAAAGAAATACAAAAAAAGGACTCTATCGCTCATGATAAAAGTATTCATCTTAAGAGTTAAACCCAGTTACCAGCATCTGAGAACCCAAAAGTGAGTTAGCCTGACAGCTTGATAGTTCACTCAAACTCACTTGGGGAGAGACATCTCAGAAAAAGGAACTGATGTTTAAATTCTGATCCTGCAGGACATTTGGGGTTGCTTAAAGTGATACTGTATTTTATTACTTTGTTGAATCTTTTAGAGTGTTTAATTTTTCTTTTATGCTCATTTATTGTCATTCTTTTTCTGCTTGTCCCTGTTATATTCTGACCTAATTATAACCAGAATATCTGCTCATTCTGGCCTTTGTGTGTTTTATGGTTAAAAGCTGGTGGGTCCACCTGGCCAAAAGTTCATGGTGGTGTCAGCAAGGGCTGTGTGTTCAAAGCAAGCTCAAGACAGAAAGAGAACCCAAAAATACTTAGTGACCCTCAAGAGGGTAACACTACATTACCAACTGTGTTACGTTCCCCTACATTTATTCAATCTTCTGTCCACCTCTGGACACTTGTTGGTTTGTAGAGCATGTTCTGGTTCAGAGAAGATGACACCATCTTTCCTTTCTCTTGTTTGGAGATCTTTAGAGTAAAAACTAGCCCTGCATATAAAGTAGACCCCATATTGCCCCCTATAACTTATTCTAGCAGCAGCTTATAGAAAAGAGTATCATCATCCAGGTGTGTGTAGAGCACCATGATGTCTAAATGTGGTCTTGTATGCAAGTAAAAACTTACCTGTAGCAATTCAAAGGCAGCTAGCAGATCTCCCCCTGACAGATTGCCACAGAACAAAGGATGATAGGCCAGCTTGCCAGGAGAGTAAGTTTGCTCTGATAATGTGACCGTTGGAGACGCAACAGTGGATCCAATGTACTCCGGTTTACCCTGAAAGGTAATAACACAATGCCATTTATAGCATGTGACATATACTGGGAGGGAAAGGTAGTGACATGGAAGGTCTATAAACTATTTCATGAAAGTTACTTAGAAAACAAAATCAATATTCACCAACATAAGATGTCATATTGCTTTAATTAGGAAAAGTTTGGTGAATCAATTTTTCAAAAATATTTAATTTAGTCTGAAATCCAGGAAAGCATCTAAATGCATATATTTTCCATAAAGTCTTGTGATTTACAAATACCAATCAAACAGCACAGCCAGGTTGCTGACCTGATTTCTCTCCACTATAGTTAAGGAATTTTTTTATTATTATTATTATTATTATATTAATTTTATTATTCCCAACTCTGCTCAGGTGGTAAAAGTGGTTATAATTCGTAGACGTGAAATATGAAAAAAGCCTGCCCTTTTATAGTGTGTACTTATTGAATACAGTGACAGTGCTGACCAATCAAAAGTTGCTTAGCCTATACGGTCATCAGGGCTGCTGTTAGAAATCATGGGGCTCCGTACAGCCTCCCTGATGGGGCCCCTAACTCCACCCCTTGGCCCTGCCCACCACCCTGTTATACAGTAAATTTGATGACCTAAAAGGAATACTGTTTTCAGACAAGAACAGACCTCTTTAATATATACATCTAATCAGGGGCGGACTGACAACTCATGGGGCCCCCGGGCAATAGGGGATCATGGGGCACCTGTGTCCTTACCCAAACTCAAAAAAGCCTATGAAAAAGGTACCAGGGGCATCTCATGGGGCCCCCTACTGACCCCGGGCCCTGGGCAGTGTCCGAGTTTCCAAATGGTCAGTCCGCCCCTGCATCTAATATCAACCATTAATGAATGAATGAAGCAGTATGAAAAAATTCCGACAGCCAGTGATTCCAGTGCTAAATATACAGAAGCTGTGGAAGCTTCTTTGTAATGGCTCCGGGATGGGTCTTACTTGCTGAAGGAGTCGGGCAGTGTGCAAGGCAAGCCAAATCACTCCAACAGGCCAGCAGTGGGGACTTACAGAGCTGGGACTTCCATCTGATCACAGAGGATAGTGTGTAAGTCTTCTGGAAATGAAGAAAAAGTCCCCAATGATCTACAATTTCCCAGCCCTCTGGATAAACAGATGGGGCCCCCCTAAGCCCAGCAGGGAATAGGATTAGCTGGGACTTTGGCAGGGAACAGTATGTACATTGACTGACTACATGAAGCTGCCGGCTGGGCCCCCCTGACAAGTGACAGGGCCTGAGCCCCCTACAGGAGGCCCGGTGTTACCCCCTTATCAGCGGCTCTGGCAGTCATCCCTGCAAGGAGAGGAGAGAAAGTCGCAGGGATTTCAAATCCTCGCAGCTTTCTCTCCTCTCCTAAAGCTGAGAATCTGGGGCATTGTCACGGCTTTCTCTTCTCTCCTACAGCTGAGAATTCGGAGTATCTGCCTCCATCTGCCGACACCAAGGTGTACATCCCCACACGCCCTTCTTTCCCACTATCCACTCAGTATGGGATTGGTGCAGGGAGGTTTCCAGCACTGCCCCTGTGTGAACTCAGGCTATGACAAGCCTGGGTTCACACAGGAGAGATGAGGAAAATGCATTCCTGTTCAAATCGCATACTATTCTTTGTATGGATGCAAATTGCACCACAAAGCATCGGTACTTGGTATAGGCAAGTACTTGACCGAACATATCAATACTTGCCAAAAAATGATATTGGTGCATCCCTATCTGTGACCTGTTTTTAGCCAATGCAGGGCTACAGTCCTCTGTCGGCTGATGTCACAGAGCCGGTCCAGACTCTGAAAAAGATCCCTACCATATGGTCAGGATCTGCCAAGAACCCTGGATCAGCAGCTGGCTTAGCCTCTTAGCAAGGCACTGAGAGCCTGAGCAAGCTGCTTCCATTCCCTGCACAGCCCAATGCTACACTGAGTGCTGGAGGGGCAGAGCACAGACCTGGTGACTGACAGTCATGGCTCTCTGCTCAGAGTGGAGGGGAGAACTGAGTGATCAGCAGTGTTTGATCGCTCAGCTCTTGGTGCAGAGTCAGTGGAGTGCAGATGCAGCATTGGATCTATGCTTCATCTACCTAGGTGACTATAATGGGGTTTTTTTTGTAAAGAGCATAGCCCATTCTCTTTTATAATAACTTCTGAATTCTAGCTTTGTTCCTTACCAGAGCATCATCATCATACAGCTCTATGACGATGTTTGGGGGGTCATCTACAATGTCCTTTAACTCTCCATGCAAGATGATGTTGTTAAATAGCAGCATCTGGTTCCATGTGGGTGACAGTGTCTGTGAAATAACCTGTGGGAAACAAAGACCGGGATTTTACAAACATGTGTAATATAAAACAATACTGGCTAACAGGTAAATTAAAATTCCAATGCTTCTTTTGGGGAAGGGGGGAATAGACTCCCTCAAGAGTTGGTTCTGGCCAGCTCAGTGGATTGCTTTAAAAAAGTCCTGGATTCTTTCTTGGATACACAGAATATAACTGGATAATAACATTTATAGGTAAAGTTGATCCAGGGAATATCCAATTGCCTCTCGGGGGATCAGGAAGGAATTTTTTCCCTGCAGGAGCAAATTGGATCATGTTTTGCTGGGTTTTTTTGCCTTCCTCTGGATCAACTGTGGTTATAGGATTATAACTTTTTTTTTCTTTGATGGTTGCACTGGATGGACTTTAGTCTTTTTTCAGCCAGACTAACTATGTAACTATGTAAGTAAATATGATATATTTTTCTATCCATTTACTAATGCTAGCAGCATAAGGATCATAAATAGTTCATGTTGATTGAGAGAGTTAAGTCGTAGCTTGACTTTCAGTCATGGCGGATTAGCCTCCATTATAAACCGCTGCTTGGCAAAAGAAAGAAAACAAAAGTAAACATTCAGGAGGTGGCAGCGACTGCTTAGCAGTATCCAAAAAAGCAATCCACTGACGGTCTCTTTTCAGAGCATCGGTTTGCATGAACCCAGCTTAAAGCTGCTGATGTGTGGTCAAAATGAACAGAATGCAGTAAAGTAAAACAGTAAAATAGTGTGAAAGAAATAAACCAAATTATTAAAAATGAGAAGGATGGCCAAACCTTTTTTGGCTGTACTTCTCTTTGGGGTTATAGGAGTATATTTACAATTGAATTCCTATGACCCAGAGCCAGCTGATAGTGGGCTACTGATGGGGCCCTGACAATATTGTTGGCTTCCACCTGGCTTCCTGATTGACAGCTGGTTGAAGATGTCGATTGACAACGAAATGCGTAAGGTGGGACTTCCATCTGATGTCATATCTGCCGCCCGGATCCTGATGTTTCCTTTACGCAGGCGGTTGTGAAGTATTTATGTAAGTGCATGACCTTGATTCACGATTTTCAACAAAGCATTCTACACTATATGAGGCTCTCCTCCTCCTCGTATGGTTGCTTTGAGATACTTTCTTGGGCCACATGAAGGGACATCTGAGAAGATTCTCTTGAGCTGGATGGATCATTAAAGAAGCTGAGTATTCTCATCTCTGGACCACTTCAAGCACTTTATGGCTCACTTGGTAATACAAGGGGTCAAAACAATCCGGTGAGTGCGGTGTGAACCTGGAGCACTACCTGTCTATGTGGAGGGATCCCATAGCAGAGCACTTTATGCATTGCAAAGCACTTTATTTGATACCCTCATAGCACCTTGATTGGAGGTTGTTTGGAGTGACACGGAGTACTTTAGCATGATTTGTACTTTTATTGTAGTGTGGACCCAGGCATATATGATCTATTACACACGGTTTGCACTGGTAACATTTGTTTTAATTACAATGCTGCTGGCAAAAAAATTTTTGTTTTTTTGTCTTTTTCTTGCATCTTGGGACAAGTGTTTTAGGCACTTTACAGCAGAAGCTTCTTGAGCTAACACAAATGCAGGTGATTTATTTTTGATTTTGCTTTCAGCACATGGCTCACGGCCAAAGCCAGATGTATCCAGCACCTCTCCAGCCTGGAGCTCCAGTGAGCACAGGAGGAGCAGAGTGAAGAGCATTGATTGACAATCACTTTAGACCAAGAACTGACTGGTTGGTCAGTTGATCCCTCAGCTCTCCTTCTTAGAGCCATGTGAGACAACTAAAGTGTCACACCAATGGTGCAACATAGAGGTGAGTATAGTTACATAGATAATCTGGCTGAAAAAAGACAAAAGTCCATCCAGCTCAACCATAAAACAAAAAAAGTTATAATCCTATACCCACAGTTGATCCAGAGGAAGGCAAAAAAAACAGCAAAGCAAGATCCAATTTGCTCATGCAGGGGAAAATATTCCTTCCTGATCCCCCGAGAGGCGAACAGATATTCCGTGGATCAGCTTTACCTATAAATTTTATATCCAGTTATATTCTGTGTATCTAAGAAAGAATGCAGACCTTTTTTAAAGCAATCCACTGAGCTGGCCAGAACCGACTCTTGAGGGAGTCTATTTTGTTTGTATGTTTGTTTTTTTTATATACCCCAAACTTCTCCTTTAACTTCTAGAATCTATTCTAAAAAATATTTTAACTTTATGAGTAAGAACCCAGATAAAAAAAAAAACACAGAATACCATCCGTAGGGGCCCACACAAGTGTCAAAGGGTTGCATGCGCCACCCCCAGCCACTGGTTAGGTACTAGGGAATTAGGACTTGCATTTGGGTGAAGCACAGTGGCTAATGGTTAGCACTTCCGCCTGGCAGTACTAGGGTTGTTGATTCAAATCCCAACCACGGCACCACCTGCCTGGAGTTTGAATGTTCTCTCTGTGCCTGCGTGGTTTCCTCCCACACTTCAAAGACATGCTGGTAGGTTAACTGGCTCCTGTATAAATTGGCCCTAGTATGTGTATGTATGAATGTGAGTTAGGGACCTTAGATTGTACACCCCTTGAGGGTTAGGGACTGATGTGAATGTACAATATATTATTATTATTATACAGTATTTATAAAGCGCCGATAGTTCGCTCAGTGCTGTACATTACAAAGGGGGACAGAACATGTGACAGAACAATAACAATACAATACAATACATGAGGGGATTGAGGGCCCTGCTCTTTCGAGCTTACAATCTAGGAGGGAGGGGTTGGTGGCACAGGAGGAGATAGCTGTGGGGGATGGAGTGGTAGGAAGAGTGGAGGAGGTCGGCAAGTTAGCAGGTGGTGGGGTAGGCTTCCCTGAAGAGGTGGGTTTTCAGGGTGCGCCTAAAGGAGAGGAGAGTAGGTGATAATCTGATGGGTTGGGGCAGGGAGTTCCAGAGGATGGGTGACACCCTGGAGAAGTCGTGGAGGCGGGCGTGGGAGGAGGAGACCAGGGAACTAGAGAGAAGGAGGTCTTGTGAGGAGCGGAGTGTGCGTGCTGGGCGGTACTTGGATATTAGGTCGGTGATGTAGTTCGGGGCAGTATGGTGGACAGCTTTGTACGTCAGTGTTAGGATTTTGAATTTGATCCGTTGCGCAATCGGAAGCCAGTGGAGGGATTGGCAGAGGGGGGTGGCGGGGATGGAGCGGTTGGAAAGGTGAATGAGTCTGGCAGCCGTATTCAGGATCGACTGAAGCGGGGATGTATATGTAAAGCGCTATGTAAAAATTGACGAAAGTACCTGTAATAAATAAATAGATAATTTTGTAGTCCTCCTTGCTTCACCACTCCATCCAGACATGGAGAGAATCCAGAGAAGAACTGTGCTTCACCCCATACACACATGTAAGTGAATTATCATCAGATAATAACAGTCACACATTTCATAAAAAGAATAAAAATTTGTTTTGTCTTACCTTTGTTGTCTGGCAGTGCGAAACAAAAGTCACTTTTGCAAAAGGGTCTGAAAGGCCGGAGCTGTCTGCAGCAATTAACCCTCGAGCCTGGTACATGTGGGCACGTAACTGGAACAGGTGTTTTGCTGCAGAACATCAATAACACATCATACTTTCATTTACTGCAAATTACCACAATCATGTACACAGTATTGATTTCCTTCAAAAAAAAAATTAAAAAAGATGAAACAAATCAAAGAAATAGATTATAACAAAAGTGGGATTCTGACATTTCTTGTGAATTGCTGTAAAGCTTTTCTGCCCATTGATTTGATAGTATACAATCTTGCTAAGCCTCACAAAGCCCGATAACAATCAGAAGATCTGTTCATTGACCAGCCAAGCTGTACTAAATTGCAGGCAGTTAATCCGGACGAGAGCTAACCTCCGCCAAATAGTATTCCAGCGGCAGTGGCACAGTGTTTCTCAACCGTTTTTCAGTCAAGGCACCCTTTGAAATTATGGACAGTCCAGGGGCACCCTTTAAAAATGATGGACAGTCCGGAGGCACCCCATTCTAAAATGTGAAAAACTATTCTAATAGTTTTATATAATGCAGCAACATCCACACATGTAGGACACCCAACATTGGGGGTGATTTATTCTTCCAAAGCAAATACACCTTTGACACTGGTGCTGACTAGTATTCCGATGTTTCTCTTCTCACTCAGTTTTTCTCCATCACTGAGCTAATGTGACCCCAGCACTGATGGAGAGGGGCAGGGGAGGGTCTAACTAGGATGCTGTGCAGGCGCCCGACTTCCTCCTTATCAACTGATGATGTCATTGGTTGCGGTGACTAGAAGGTCATAATGGTGCACAATGAAAACCTGTGGCTTTGTGTGACTAAATGGCAGGCTTGTTCCACTCGTTGGCTTGTATACAAGTTTTGGGCAATTTTTAGACATTTTCTCAAGGCACCCCTGAAGAAACCTCAAAGCACCCCAGGGTGCTTGGGCACCCTGGTTGAGAAAGGCTGTTCAAGGATAATGGGGGAACAATATTGGAGGTTAAATACACAACCGTTCAGTTAAAGTCTCACTTCCATTTCATTTTTTCCATTTTTGCTATTCCCAAGGTGACAAAGTGCATGTAGTCCTTTGTCCTGTCTTCCTATATGATGTGGTGTCTAGCTGTGGGGCTAGACAGGGCACTCCTCCTCCCTGCATGGCTGCCCAACAACGCAACCAGCAAAGAGACAAGCATCTTATGGGGAATGCAAGGGAGTGGGCAAGTGTTTGGAGAAGGAGCAAAGTATCGTCTCTCAAAGCTGATGTCTCCTTGCTAGCTGTGTTGTCGGACAGCCATGCAGGGATGGGGGGTGCCCTGTCCAACCTCACAGCTAGTCTTAGACATCACATAGGAAAATCCCCCCCCCCCTTCCCGGGGAACAGAACACATTATTAAAAATGAAAGTGAGACTTCTTCTTTACCAAGTGAATGTTCACTGCTCATGTGTACTGAGGTGACCATGAACTTACACCAGTGGGTGAATGCAGCCAATGTAAGGCATAGCTGGAGGCGGCTCTGTTCTATCGTATTTCTTACATCAATGGCAGTGAAAGGGTAGCACTGTGGTTAGCACTTCTACCTAGTGGGAGCAGGTACCTTTCAAAATTGGGTAGCCGCCCACCCCCCGCTCCCCAAAGGTGCCGATATTTAACGGGAAGCGGGGGACAAAGCCTAAGCCCTCATGCACATGGGACGTTTTGATAACGCTGGTAACATTACCTGTGTAAAGTCAAGTTAAAAACATGAGTTTTCCAGCTTTTTTTAGTGTTTTTGCATTAGCATTTAGCGGCGTTTTGCCGCGTTTAGCTGCAATTTCCCGAGTTTTTCCGCACTTGGGCTTTTTAGTGTTTCTTTTCCACAAAAAAAGGTTTTTTGGTAAAAAAAAGTCCAAAAATGCATTTTACCACGTTTTACTGTGTTTTGTTGTGTTTTTTAGTGTTAGAGCGTTTTTACAGCTAAAAAACTCCTTTGGAATCCCACTAGTTCTGGGGGGTTTTTCCAGCCAAAAAATGGCCCAGCCAAAAAATGTTGATTACAGTCTATGTGTGCATGGACACATAGGATAACATGCTGGGGGGTATAACTGAGTATGAGTATGATAACTAGCTGTAGAAAAAAAGTCAAAAGCCAAAAACAGCTGCTGTAAAAATGTCCGGTGGGCATGAGGACTTAACCACATGCCGCCCAGCCACTGTAGAAATACGTTGGCAGGGCGGCACGGCTGGGCAAAATCACGTTTTAAAACGTGTGTTTGCAAAACAGGTAGGGAGCGCGCGCGAGGTGCGCCCCCGCCCTACCTGTCCTGCCGATCACGGCCTCGGATGTCAGTCGCCGGGTCACAGCAGGTCGTTACCGGCTGTGTCCACCGATTAGCGGCAATCACTGACAGAGAGCAGGGCTGAAGTAGCTCTGCTCTCTGTCAGTTCCCTGACAGCTCCTGACATGCTGAGCCGGAGAGAAGAGTTTATCTCTCCCGATCAGCAAGTCCCCCATGCAGTACACACCCCGCCCCCTAGTAAAACACTCCCTCACACAGTTAACCCTTTCAGTAAATAAAAAAAGTTAACCCCTTCCTCCCCAGTGCCATTAGTAGAGTGTCAGTGTTTTCTTTTTGCACTGATCACTTTATTGGTGTCACTGGGGATGTCAGTGACCCCAAGTCAGTTCCCCCCCAGTGTCAGAATGTCCGCCGCAGTCCCGCCATAAGTCGTTCATCGCCGCCATAAGTCGCTGATCGCTGCCATTATTAGTATAAAAAAAAATTAAAAATCCCAGCATCTTTACCGCGATTTGTAAATGCTATAACTTTCACGTAAACTAATTAATTTACACGTATTGGGGTTTTTTGTAGCAAAGACATGTCGCAGAATGCATTTTGGCCAACATTTATGACGAAAGTTGATTTTTAAATTTTTTTTACTGTACATGTTTTATTGCAAAAAGTTCAAAATATTTTTTTTTTTATCAAAATTGTCAGACTTTTTTTTTTATAGCGCAAAAAATAAAAAATGCACAGGGGATCAAATACCACTGAAAGAAAGCTCTATTTGTGTGAAAAAAAGGACATAAATTTAATTTATGTACCATTTTGCATGACTGCACAATTGTCTGTTAAACTAGCGCAGCGCTGTATAGCAAAAAAATGGCGTAAATTGCAGTATCTATACCATAGTTTGTAGACGCTATAACTTTCACACAAAGCAATCAATATACACTTATTGGGATTTTTTTTTACCAAAAACATGGAGCAGAATACATTTTGGCCTAAATTTATAACTAACTTTGAGTTTACTATATATTTTTTATAGCTGAAAGTAAAAAATATAATTTTTCTTCAACATTTTTGGTATTTTTTTGTTTATAGCGTGAAAAATAAAAAGCGCACAGGTGATCAAATACCACTGAAAGAAAGCTCTATTTGTGTGAAAAAAGGACGTAAATTTCGTTTGAGTGCAGCATTGCATGACCGCGCAATTATCAGTTGAGTTAGTGCAGCACCGAGTAGCAAAAAGAGTCCTGGTCATTAAGGGAGGTAAATCCTCAGGAGGGCAAGTGGTTAAAGGGGAACTTCCCCTTTCAAGTGACTGGCAGATGTGATGAATGGAGCTCTCCATGGTTCTGAAAATGTTTTTACACGCAATCAGCACAAGCAGAGCTTCACCCAAAATGGGAAGTTCCGCTTGTTTGCAGTCTCCCCCCTCCACTGCCACATCTGGCACTTTTTGGGGCAGAGGGGGGAGTGGGTACCTGGTTTTGACAGGTACCCGCTCCCACTTCTGGGTCAGATCACCACAGAAAAGTTCGGCTCCCATTCTCCTTAGCCCTGTAGCATTCTGGGACTCATTTTACAAAGCTCAGTACAGCTCGCGCATGCGCAGTATGAAACTGGCTGTGCAGCTGCAAGGCTTCACCTCCAGTTTCCCATACCTAAGATTCTGGCGCCTGCACCCGAAGCCGATTGAAGAGAGGAGACTGGAGCTTCTCTTTAACTAATGATATATTTAACCTGCACGGTGACACAGAGAGGGGAAGATTTACTAAAAGCTGGTGCACACGGAATCTGGTGAGCCGTGCATGGTAACCAATCAACTGCTAGGTTTTAGGCTCCTTTCACACGGGCGTTCCTTTTTTTCATCAGTTCAGTCCAAGAAAAAAACAGTTCACATCAGTTTTTCATCAGTTTACATCTGTCTTCCATCCATTTCCATCCATTTTTTATCCGTTTTTTTTTTTAACGGAAGAAAAATAGGGTTTTCTTCCGTTCAAAAAAAAACAGATGTTAGCAGATGCGGACATTAACATGCAAACAGATGATCATCCGTTTACATCCGATAGTCCATAGAAATACATGGGTGTCCGTTTTTCATCCGTAAACAGACATATGGAACGCCTGTGTGAAAGGGGTCTTATTATCAAAGCTTAAGGGTCCTTTCACATGGGACCCGGTTAACGGATCTGCTTGCTCAGTGGAGGGATCTCTCTGCCGATCCCCGCTGAGCAAGCGGATGACAGGTCTGTGTCACAGAGCAGCTTGCTCTACTCAATGGGCGGTCAGATGGAAACGGACCACCTTTCAACCGACCCGATCCAACAGAAGGAAGGGCAATTGGATCCCCATCCGTTCCTTTTTCGGCAGATCGGATTGGATGTTGGCTTGTGTAAACAGACACATGTCCGTTTATACCCACCGTTCCATAGAGGAGAATGGAGGTTCCGATTGGGTCCGCCTGAAAAACGGACAGGTGGACCCGATCAGAATGTCCATGTTAAAGGGGCCTAAATGAGAAGGGAGAAGCTGATTGCTTACTATGTACAGCTGCGCCAGATTCTGGGTACACCAGTTTTAGTAAATCTCACCTATAAGGTGACATTAAACCTGCACTGTAAATAATCACAGTAGCTTTGACAGAGAAGAGGAAGAAGAGTGGGGATTTCAAACTCCAGGACTACTGAAGCATCTGCAGGGGGTACTGACAACTCAGCAATCCCGGAGGTAAGTACAGTGGGGACCGGGGTGGGTGGGGAGGGTGTCCAGTGTTAGTTTACTTTTACATGTTTTCTGTAAAGGTGAACTAACCCCCTAACCACAGCACAGGAAAATCAGGTCTTATCTGTCAGACAAGGTTATGCTAAGTAGCAGAGCTGTGCAATTCACAGTACTGGATGTACAGAAATGAAGTAAAACAGCTCCTATACAGTATAATTATTTCACCTTTTTATATATCTGGAGTTCAGCTTTAAAATCATGCTGCCTCTGGGCTCTTTCACACGGACGTTCCGATCGGATCGGATTGGATGTTGGCGGGTCTAAATGGACACATGTCCATTTATACCTTCTACTCCATACAGGAGAATGGAGGTTCCGATCGGGTCCGCCTGCCCATTTTTTCAGGCGGACCCGATCGGAACCTCCATTCTCCTTTATGGAGCGGCGGGTATAAATGGAGGTTCTGATTGGGTCCACCTGAAAAACGGGCAGGCAGGACCCGTTGTGTCTGCTCTGCAGCAGCGGAGGGGACACAGAGCTGTCATCTGCATGCTCAGCGGGGGATCTCTCCACTGAGCAAGCGGATCCGCTAAACAGGTCCGCCCCATGTAAAAAGGATTCATATCTCTGCAGTCTGGCCAGGAATCCTGTACAGACTGTCTGATCCCAACGTGAGTTGCTTTTTTGTCCTTAAGCTACCAGCCAATGAGGGATGATCCCCAACCTTCTCCCTAATTTTCAAGTAGCAATGTTGGGAACCTTAATAAAGGACCCTATTAATGGTAAAGGTCATTGTAAACGTTTCAGTGGACACAGAGATGTAAAATCAAGCAAAGCTACAATAAAAAGTGACAGGCAGCCAGGTCTGTTTATAGGATTTTATGGGCCACTGGTTTGTAATTTAATGTCATGGAATGTATTGATCTAGTGCATGTAGAGAGCATCCCAAACGTAGAAAGTGGATTCACACGGTGCAAATTGAAAAAAAAAAAAAGAAAACCTATTCCTACAGAGAAATGAGGCTGCTAGTGTTGATCTCCTTTTGAAAATGCTAGTTCCCTGGATGTGTTTAGATTCAGTATTTACTTAGTCATTGACCTGCAACAAGCATGCCGATTGGGAGCAGTGATTTAGTTCTCAATTTGCCAAGCGCTTACATGTTACAATGGCTAAATGGTTAGCACTCCCGCCTGGCAGCACTAGGGTTGTTGGCAGGGGCTGACTGACAACTCATGGGGCCCCCGGGCAATAGGGGATCATGGGGCCCCTGTGTCCTTGCCCAAACTCAAAAAAGCCTATGAAAAAGGTACCAGGGGCATCTCATGGGGACCCCTACTGACCCGGGCCCTCGGGCAGTGCCCGAGTTTCCAAATGGTCAGTCCACCCCTGGTCGTTGGTTCGAATCCCAACCACCTGCCTGGAGTTTGCATGTTCTCCCTGTGCCTGCGTGGGTTTCCTCCCACACTCCAAAGACATGCTGGTAGGTTAATTGGCTCCTGTCTAAATTGGCCCTAGTATGTGCATGTATGAATGTGAGTTAGGGACCTTAGATTGTACGCCCGTTGAGGATTAGGGACTGATGTGAATGTACAATATAACCTTCTGGCAATGGAACGTATTGATGCGCCATCCTGGAGGAGTTGGACTGCCTGTGCAACCTCTGTAGGGTCCAGGTATCGCCTCATGCTACCATTAGTGACACGGACCCTAGCCAAATGCAAAACTAGTGAAAAACAGTCAGAAAAGAGGAGTAGGGAAAAAATGTCAGTGGCCTTTACCTGTAAAACCATTCCTGTTTTGGGGGTCGTCTCATTGTTGCCCATCCAGTGCACCTGTTGTTAATTTGATTATCACCAAAGCAGCTGAAACTGATAAACAACCCCCTCTGCTACTTACCTGACCAGATCAATATCCCAGAAGTTTCATTGACTTGATGCTATACTCTGATTAAAGTGTGCCTTTAATTTTTTTGATTACACATCTTCCCCGTGCTCCTCTGGAACATTTTTAGAGTTCTATCTGGTTCAGGTTTTGCATCTCTCTGTTTTGGCAATTTAAGCTCATCTGGAACTCAGAGTCGGTGCTCTGGAGCCTGGGGAACAGACAAGTTATGTCCAGGGGCGGACTGACAACTCATGGGGCCCCAGGCAATAGGGGATCATGGGGACCCTGTGTCCTTGCCCAAACTCAAAAAAGCCTATGAAAAAGGTACCAGGGGCATCTCATGGGGCCCCCTACTGACCCCGGGCCCTCGGGCAGTGCCCGAGTTTCCAAATGGTCAGTCCACCCCTGGTTATGTCTGTTAGTGTTGATGGAAAGTTGCCAAACTGTGGAGGCTGGCAAGCAATAGGCTTGGACGGCCTGTAAATCAGCATTTATAATGGTGTAATTAGTGCCTGGGCATGGCTAGGATTTAGTTTTTGCAAGTTTTTTTCCCTGCTTCTATCACTGAACAGCACTTGCAAGGAGACTTGTAAATACCACATATAAACACACCGCTGTACTGGTACCCCAGGGAGAGTTGTACCTGTTACCTATCCCCAGCTCACTATATATATATATATATATATATATATATATATATATATTTACACATATATATAAAATGCATTCCCATAAAAAGGCTTGGGTTTTCTACTTGTGCTAAAAATGCAGGATCCTTTTAGCTGAGTATTTATTACCAGCCGATAAGATTTAAAGTAATGAAAAAACATGTTAGTGAGAGTGGGCATCCCTCCGCCATCCATCTTTTCCTTCTATAATGTGTTATGGAGCTTGTGACTGCTACTTACAGTTTAGTGTCTGATCTATGTGTTTAATAATAACTACAAACACACAGAGTCAATGTTCCAGAATCCTAATGGTTCCTTGAAGTATTACCACAGTAAAAAAGTCTTAACATTTTGCTGCTGACCATTAACCACTTGAGTACCAGCCTGTATATATCTATTACCAGGACATATTTAAGTTTTTAGTGCTGTGATAGTTTGACTGACAAACTATCATTCAACACTGTACACTGGATATAATTTTTTGAGGCAGATAGAGTTCTGTTTTGAGTTTTTTTTTAATAACCACAGACTGTTTTTACTATACAAAGGAACCATATATATAACCACATATGAAAGGGACCAAAAATTTTGAAAATAAAAATGATTTTCTGACTGCCTATTTCTTGAAACCCTAAAATGCCAGGACAGTATAAACACCCCAAAAATTCTTTATTTTCATTTAGGACATACTGTATACAGTGCAGCAGTCAGAGTACACGGGCAAGGACTGTGTAATAAACAGCACAGCTACCAGATTTTAGAGGTCAGATTTTATTGCCCCCTTATGGTGGTGGTCTGTGGTGAGTGCTCCATAACTTGGTCGGTAGAGTTTTTTCCTTCATAATATGTTATAGTATGGTGGCCTGTGTGCAGGGGCGGACTGACAACTCATGGGGCCTCCGGGCAATAGGGGATCATGGGGCCCCTGTGTCCTTGCCCAAACTCAAAAAAGCCTATGAAAAAGGTATCAGGGGCATCTCATGGGGCCCCCTACTGACCCCGGGCCCTTGGACAGTGCCCGAGTTTCCAAATGGTCAGTCCGCCCCTGCCTGTGTGTATTCTTTATAGTGAGTATATGCCCAATGTGTACCCCCTTGCTGTTCATTGGTGGTCAGTGTGCCCCCTTTGCGGTCACTATGCCCCCCTTTCCTTGGTGGTCTGTGAGAGCAGTGTTGCATAGGAATGGTGATCTGAGGCAGAAGCGACACTGTGATTGGTTCTCAGCAATCGCAAAGCACAAAACCACTGCGTCTCTGGCTGTGTGTACAGGTGAAACTCGAAAAATTTGAATATCGTGCAAAAGTTCATTTATTTCAGTAATGCAACTTAAAAGGTGAAACTAATATATGAGATAGACTCATTACATGCAAAGCAAGATAGTTCAAGCTGCGATTTGTCATAATTGTGATGATTATGGCTTACAGCTCATGAAAACCCCAAATCCACAATCTCAGAAAATGAGAATATTGTGAAATATATGTGAAGAATATTTGTCTGAGCCACTGTGAAATTGTGGAGCAAAAAGCTGGTTCCCTTTCATGGAGACCACCAGGTATGACAAAAAGAGAGCCAGTCTTTCTAATAGAAGGAGTGGCTAGAAGGTAAACCTACACATTCAGACAATGTAGCAAAATGTTCTTTTGATGTACTAGAGCTGGAGAGAGAGATAGGAGAACAATGTCCTCATTGGGGTAAAAGGCCACCTTAAAAATAAAGGAGATTGTAGGCCTCAACACCATGTTACCCTGCCAGTTATGACAGATGATTGGAATAAGGAAAGTAACCTTGTGGGTAAGAGTAGGGGGAATATCCCTGATGGGTTTGAAAGGCAGTCTTTGAAGAGCAGAGAGAACCAAATTCAAGCCCCATGGAGTTGCAGATGGCTGAACAGGAGGAGAGACACCCTGTGTAAAAGTCTTGACCGAAGAATAGGAGCCTAGCTGTCTTTTATAATAAAATCACAAGGACCGAGATCTGCCCCGTGATGGTACTCCAGACCCGATTACAGAAATGTTAGGGATCCTTTTTTGAAATATTTTGTGGGATGAAATCTTCTCTACTTGCACCAGGCAAAGTAAGCCTTCCATGTGTGATGGTAGATCTTGCGGCAAGTTTTAATCTTCCAACAATGCGGGTAATACTGATATCAGAGAAACCGTCAAGGTCCTACCTTTTCCCAGAGGTTATGTTTCTCCATGTGCTGGCATCCATGTTGGATTTCTGCAGAGCATGATGGGAATCTTCTATGCCTTCTGGTCTCTGAGGTCCATCCCCCAGAGGGGTGAGGCTGATTACATATAAGCCTGTGATCCGCACATGCCCTTTGCACTTGTGTCTTGGTGTTGCTATAACTCTGTTCTGACTCTCGTGACTCTCCTGGAATCTGACTCGGCTTGTGACCTGACCATTCTTTGTGTTCTCCTTTGATCTGACCCTCCGTTGCTGCACTCAGCCCGTGACCCGTGATTCTCGTCTGCTGTCCTGTACCGTTTTGTCCCGTTGTTGTCGACCCGGCCTGCCCAACTACTCTATTGTCTTTTCCACCAACTCACGCCATTGGCGGTGGCCATTAACGCAACTGAGGTGTCTCGGGGGCCGCGACCTGGTTCCTGGCTGCGTCAAGTCCATCCCCACCATCAGGGGCCCTGGTGAAGGGCAGCCTGGGACTTAGACTCCGTGCCCTGGGGGACTTCGGTCTGTGGGTGGTGGTTGTCACCAGCCAGTGCGTTATTGTTATTAGGCCTGCCTGTCCGTTCCTCAGCTCCTGCCCTGACAGAAACCCCTGGATTTCAAGACCTGCAAATCTACAGCCATGCTTTAAAGCTAGTGTCCGTGAAGCAGGGTGATAAACTGGTCCTTGGTATAGGTGACCTGATCTGGATTTAGATCATGGGGTGTCTGCCAGAATTTTGAAAAGATTTGAGTACCACATCCACCCGGGCCAGTTGGGAGCTATGAGGATCACAGGAATGCACTCCATCTTGATCCTGTCAAACATATGAGAAAGGAGTTTCAGAGAAGGAAAGACAAAGATCAGGCTGTACTCCCACGGAATAACCAGACATCTACTGCTCCCACCATCTCTACATCTGAAGACAGACCCAATCAGTTTGCTGTTGAATCTAGAGGCCTGGAGGTCCACATTTAGCATTCCCCACCAGTGAATCACTCTGAAACATGGTGTAGCAACCATTCTTCTGGGTTCAGGTGCCTTTTTCTGAGGTAGTCTGCCTGCTAATTGTCCTCGCTTGGCGTATGAATGTCGGACAAGACTTGAATGTGGAGTTCTGCCGAGGTTAGAATACATTCTACCTCTCTTGCTGGAGAAAGACTTCTGGCTCGTTTCTGATGATTGATGTATGCCACTGCTGTGGCATTGTCCATCGGAATTCTAATTGGATGACCCTAGGAGTTTGTGTGCTGAGTGCCCAATACTGCAGAGCCATCCAAATTGCTCAGATCCCCAGAATGTTAATCAGGAGACAAGACTCATCTGGATACCAAGTCCCCTGCACCCACAAGGTGTCTAGGAATCTTGGCTAGCCCTTCATTCTGACATCCATTGGTAGAATCTTTAAGAAAGCAGGAGGAATGATTTCCCCAACTCCAGAGCAGGATCCCTGAGCCAAAAGACCAGCGATAATCCAGGCCTCCTCTTAGGGGTCTAGAATGAAATGAACAAATGACACTGCCTTTAAGGAGACTACCATCAAACCTAGAGCAATCGTGCAGAATTGCAGAGTTGAACAGCTCCTGGTCTATAGAGACAGAGTTTGAAAGTGGAACCTTTTTTTTCTTGGTGAATAAAAAAACTCTGACTCCAGCTGGGTCTAAGATGAGACCCTGATTTTCCAAACCGTGAAACATTGGAAAGGTTGGAGTTGGAACAATGACATTAAATTCTTGGCTCATAAGACCTGCAAGAACAGCATGAAATTCTTCTAATATGTGCAGACACACGGGCAGGTTGAATAACATGAAGAGGGCAGGTAGCAAAGAACAGAACTCTAGCTTGTAGCCCCTGGAATCCACATATCTTACCCAGGCATCTGATATGTTTTATGACCATCAAGTGTCCACAAAAGCCAACATACGCCCATGCACCTTACATGCCAAAGAGCACTTGCAGAGTTTTGGAGATCTTGGGGCCCAAGGTTTTGTGATTTGGCTCCTGGCTTGGATCCAGACTTGGAGGTTGAAATCTGGGAGTAACAAAAGAGGCCTCAGAGTGGTAAGCAGTCCTCCAGTTTGTGGCTTAGGCTTCTCCAGCTGGGGTAAGTGAGTGCTTTTATCCCAAGCGACACCCTTTTTTAGTATGTTAAAAGAAACACCAAAGAAATGTTTACCATTAGGAATGCATAACAAGCACCTTTTACATTGCTTTTCCACAGATCAACATTTTAGCCATAGAGCTTTCTGTATTTGTACTGACAGGAGACTGACTTGTAAAATAAGACACACAATGATGACAAATCCTTGTACACAGTAGCATAAGCGCTCTACAGATAAAGGGCCAGTAAGAATTGGTAGCTGACTCTTGACAAAGGCGAAAAAAAAAATTGAAGCATGCTCGACATGGAGGGTTATACTTGGCTGGCCAACAGCTTTTTTGCTTTCCAGTGTAGAATTCCCCCTATACAGTGAAGGAAATGCGTATTTGCTCCCCTGCTGATTTTGAATGTTTGCCCACTCACAAAGAAATGATCAGTCTAAAAATCGAATGTTCGGTGTATTGTAACACTGAGAGACAGAATAGCAACAAAAAATTCAAAAGAAATGCATGTCTAACAAAAAATGCACTGATTTGCATGTTCATGAAGGAAATAAGTATTTGATCCCCTATCATTCAGCAGGATTTCTGGCTACCAGGTGTATTTCATACAGGTAGCAAGCTGAGATTAGAAACAGTCTCTTAAAGGGAGTGCTGCTAATTTAATTTTGTTACCTGTATAAAAGACATCTGTTCACAGGAGCAATCAAACAATCAGATTCCAAACTCTCCACCATGGCAAAGACCAAAGAGCTGTCCAAGGATGTCAGGGGCAAGATTGTAGACCTACACAAGGCTGGACTGGGCTACCAAACTATTGCCAAGCAGCTTGGTGAGAAGGTGACAACAGCTGGTGCAATCATTCACAAATGAAAGAAAGTTTTTTTGGCACCATTTAACCACTTGCCCTCCAGAGGATTTACACCCCTTCCTGACCAGGCTATTTTTTGCGTTACGGCACTGCGTTACTTTAGCTGACAATTGCGTGGTCATGCAACACTGCACCCAAATTACATTTACATCTTTTTTAGCATGTGGGACGATCAAAGGGTTAACTGTGTGTCGTTTTACATCATGTTCTGTGTTTCACTGTAAGCACACTGCTTTGCATTGCATGACAGTTACAAGCATGATTCCCAAAGGCAGAGGCATGATGGGACTTGTAGTTCACCAACAGCTGGAGGGCCACAGTTGCCCACCCCTGGCCTAGGTAGTTAATCATTGCAAAACTGAACTACACGGCCTTTTTAATGTCTTGAATCTTTCTTTTTTTAACTGCAATGTACTATAGGTAGGCTTCTCATTCATAACACTTTATATATTTTAATGTTGTAAATAATATTTCAAGTTATTTTGAGTATGTGCTATAGGTAATGCAAAAGAAAAATGGCAGGTTTTCCTACTTTTATATACAAGATTCCCAGGGGGTGGTGGCCCATGGTGCCCACTTGAAGCTTGTTGAGTTTCAATCTCATATCCAATGGGTAAGTTCTCAAAGATGGAGTGTGAATACTTGCTGGAGCCCAGCCATAGAAAGACATCAACCTTTGCTTGAACATTCCAGCCTGGACCTCTCTTGCCTGGGAGCTGCAGGAGGAGAAAAGCATTAAAAGGAATCCCTCACTCAGAAAATTCTTGGTCATGCAGTATTACAGGGGTGTACTGACAACTCATGGGGCCCCCGGGCAACAGGGGATCATGGGGCCCCTGTGTCCTTGCCCAAACTCAAAAAAGTCTATGAAAAAGGTACCAGGGGCATCTCATGGGGCCCCCTACTGACCCTGGGTCCTCGGGCAGTGCCTGAGTTTCCAAATGGTCAGCCCGCCCCTGTGCAGTAATTTACAAAATAAAATGTTTCCATTTTAAGCATGTCAGTGTGTACATTGATGTTACAATGCAAATTAAAACTAACTCTTGTAGGGGAATGGGACATGTGCAAGCTGTGAGAAGACTCAGAGAACCGTACAGTGAATGGGGTAAAGGAGATGTTGAGAGGAGTCAGAATACTTAGAGATATGATGAAGAGGGTTCAGGGTATGCGGAGATGAGTCAGAAAGCTCAGAACTGTAAGGAGAAGGGGGTGCAAAAGATTCTGAGAGGAGTCAGAAGTTTCAGAACTGTAGGCGGAAGGGGGTACAGGGGATGCTGTGAGCAGTCAGAAGTCCCAAATAACTGTACTTAACCCCTTCATGCCTAAGGGTAAAACAAATCTAAATGCCTAAGCACAATTTTGCAACATTGACATGTGTTAGTAAAACCGTACATATCACCACAACTAATTTGTACATCCAGGTGCATTATACCTTGTTTTTTTCAGGACAAATTGGGCTTTCATTTGGTGGTAAATGGTAATGGATATCTCCTGATTATGTTTTTATTATCAAAGGAAAACTGGCCCAAAATAGTAAAAAACAAATATTTTTTTTAAATTTAGCTGTGTTTCTTGTTACAACCATAACCTATCACCAAAGAACAACCCAAAATACATTTTCCAGCTCTTGACAATAGCAGCTATACCATATATGTGTATGTTATTTGTTGTTTTTTGACACTGATACCAAATTTTTTTTTTAAATCCTGAGCTTTGACTCTGACCTTTTGACCTAGACCTTTGACCCTGACCTTGACCCAAACACTTACCCTGGCACTGAAATAGATCAAACCTTGATTTAAGTATATTTTTATTTATTTACAATTTTTTTTCCCCCTCTATGCCAGGAGTTAGAGAGATACAATGTATCTCTCTCCTCCATTCATAGAGAGAGAAAAAAACCCAAGGGGGCCGGGCTGTACAGTGACTGATCACTGTGATAGCCAATCAGAGGCTATCACAGCGATCATGTGACCCTGAATCGTAAGTCCTGGGTCCCGAACGTTAGAAAGAGACCAAGAGCTCTCAGTGACACCCCGGTCTTTGTGCTGGGAGCACGCCGTGCGGTGCGCTCCCAGCAGAAAGACAGGTAGGCAAGTACGTGGCCCCATAGAAAAAAGGCCAGTTCTGTGAGGCCGCATATTTGTGTGATGTTGGCATCAAGAGGTTAAAGTAGTTGTGAACATACCATGTTATAGACACTTATTAATACAGAAATAACTATGTAGGCACCATAACTGCTTTTGCTTAGTTTCAGAATTTATCTTTCTTAAAGTTTTACAAGGTTAAACAGTTCTGTCATGTGACCACGCATCTCTTCTTTTTGATAGTTGATAGTTTAAGAGCCAGGCTGTGATTAAGTGGGGGGGGGGGGGTGCCAGAGGCAGGCTGTAATTGGTCAGGGGCATGGCGGTTAAACAGACTACACAATACAGGCATGCTGTGTGTCTACTCAGTGTCCTGTATCTTGGAACGGCCACCCTAAGGCCTAGTTCATACTGGCATTGAAAGCAGGTGTTTGAGGGGCATTTTTAATGTTCCTCAAAGGCCTATGTAAATTATACTATTGGCAGCACGCAGTGCTGTTCACGTTATCAAAACATGAAGTGTTAGCATTGCGTAGTTTCAAAACTGAAGCCTCATGTCATGTCAGGAGGAGTTTGAAGCCTTTCAATGCCTCCCATTCAAGTCTATGGTGACTCTTCGCAAACACGCAGGCATCATCTCTGCACCGTTTTTTAGAGCCAGTGGTCGGGATTCTTTGTAATAGCAGTTGGAGTGGCTAACTAGCCACTCGATCACTATTACAAGCAGTGGGAGGGGACGTCCCTCCTTTTCCGCCTCTTACTCAGGCTTTCCCATCCCACTGGGAGACCCAACCAGTAAGCATGTCTGCCGGCTGGTTGGACAGCCGAACAAAGCCGGGATGGGCCATGATTGGCTTTCTGCTAAGGTAACCCGGAATTGATGACCTGTCATCACCTCCAGTTTACCCGCATGCCAATGGCGCCATTTTTAAAAACTCAAAAGCATTCAAAAACACAGATATTGGTGTTTTTTATGCTTTTAAGTGCAGCAGAGGGATTTGGGGTCTTATAGACTCCAGATCCCTCCATAAAGAGTACTTGTCACATGTTTATTGCTGTCACAAGGATGTTTTAAAAAATTAAAGAAACAGTATAAAAAAATGAATTAATTAGATAATTAGAAAAAAAATGTAAGTTCCCCCCCCCCCACCCCGTGCTTGCAAGTAAAGGTAAACGCACACGTTGGACCCTCACATGTGCAAACAGTGATCCCATACATGTGAGGTATCACCGCATAGACCTCCTCTGTAAATCTAAAGTAGTAACCTGTAATTTACGTTGTTTGTCGCAATTGCACGGGCGTGTGCAATTTTAAATCATGACATGTTTGGAATCTATTTACTCTGCATCATCTTTCGGCAAACATTCTCTTTTAAATTGTACAAGAAATTGGGTTATATATTGTGGTTTTTTGCAAAAACATTTAAAAAAGTGTATTTTTTTCCCAAAAAAATTGTGTTTGAAAAACCGCTGCGCAATACCATGTCACATAACAAATTTTAAAACCCCCCAATTTATTTTCTAGGACCACTGCTTTATAAAAAATACTTAAACCCCCCAAACATTACGTAATTTTCTAGCAAAAAAAAAAAGATTGTGAGATGTGAACAAAAAGTGCCAGAAAAAGCCTGGTCCTTAAGTGTAAAATCATCACATTGCACAGGGGTTGGGGCTTTTACTAAAGGGCAACATTATTTGGACCTGGGCATTTGTCTATATACAGCCTGTTCAGGGGCGGACTGACCATTTGGAAACTCGGGCACTGCCGGGTCAGTAGGGGGCTCCATGAGATGCCCCTTGTACCTTTTTCATAGGCTTTTTTGAGTTTGGGCAAGGACACAGGGGCCCCATGATCCCCTATTGCCCAGGGGCCCCATGAGTTGTCAGTCCGCCCCTGAGCCTGTTATGTTGTTACATTGTCTGTATACAGCCCTGGATAACTGTCTAACCCTCAACAGGGTGCCTAAACCAGAAAAGATGAACATCGCTGCTTTGGCTTTCAATATTTAAAACCGTGTTCCATGAAACAGATGTTAGGGAAAAGGTTAGATCCTGAATTGTGTGTTTCTTGGGGAATTGCTCTCTGAATGTCAGCTACTTACTTTGAAAAAAAGGGTTTTGATCTTTCCACAGTGGTGTCCTTTCTCTTCAGGCGTCGGGGAGTAGAGAATGTCTCTGGCTGGGATCCGAGCATAGGCCACTCGCTTGTTGTTACTGAGAAGCCAGATGAAGACATCGGGTACCGTGTGTTGGGGCTGCAGAAGAAAGGAGAACAACGTTAATATTGCTCCTACAGATTATTTTCGCAGCTGCCATTGCTCATTTGTACATGATTCAAAGCGGCCATCTTTATCCTTTCCTCAATGCTTAGCATGTCACTGACCTGCAACGAGCATGTTCAGATTATATCACGCATGAGCATGTTCCTTGTCTGTGGCTTTCCAGTCAATGAAGAAAGGTTGGGTGTCTTGGTGTGGCAATAGAGTTGCCACCTCATCCCTTTAAAACCACAAACCGGCATTTTTGCCCATTTTTTGGGACAAAAAAATGGCAAAAAAACACAAATGTTGAAAAACGTGGGAAAACGCAGCTAAACGCTAATGCAAAAACACAAAAAAAAGCTGAGTGCTTATAGTGCTTGTGAGCTACTATGGTGAATTTCAATTGTGCTAAATTCAATCAATTATATCCCCCTGATGAAGCCACGTGACCTGGCGGTGTAACGCGTAGGGGAGGGGCTCTGACGTCACCACGTTTGTCAGCTATTCACGGCGAGTATAGGAGGTGTGCAGAGCCCACATAAAGGCTTATACCAAACCAAAAAGGCGCAATTTATTTTTGAATAATGTGAGTGGTATTATACAGCTTATACAAATAAAATACTCAAAAGGATAAGGCACGATGTTTTTTCTTCTTTTCTGATATCACTTATGTGGAGTACTGGAGGGGACATAAGGAGGAATTAGACCCCTGGAGGTGAGAAGGAAGAATCCATCCATCCATAACCAATACAGGGATCAGTGCATTGGAGAGACACCAGATGGAAAAATTAGAATATTACAACGCTATATCATCTGAGAAGGATTTCTGGCGCAGGAGCATTTCATCAGTCCACATAGGACAAAAAGCTATTTTAGTCTAAATATCAATTAGGCTAAAAAGGAGGTGAGTGCATAGAAAGAGTATTATCGATCCTTTCACTGAAGCAGGTCTTTTTGAACTAATATTCAAAGAGGATTCTTTATATATATTTATGGACACATTTTTATGTGAATTTCCTATTATATTGTTTTTATATGAATTTCCCATTATATTGATTTTTTTCACTATTGATTCACTTTTTCACTTTTGATGATTGTTTTATATATTTAATTAGTATCTGAGCTTTATGTTGATACATCACGCGTGTACGGATATATTTTAATTTTTTATCACATTTATATTTCTTCAATTTAATGATTCTAGTATACATGGGTAATGTGTAAATATTATTAATAATCACGGGAGCGCTACACTATTTTTTAACTATTTATACTAAAAAAAGCTGAAAAAACTCACGTTTTTTAACCTGACTTTACACAACTAATGTTACCAGCGTTATCAAAACGCCCCGTGTGCATGAGGACTGAAACCGAACACATAGTAAATACACAGGTTCTGAGGTTAATTTATTGCACATAAGGCACTCAGTGAGTTTAATTACCACCAGGGGCGGACTGACCATTTGGAAACTCGGGCACTGCCCGAGGGCCCGAAGTCAGCAGGGGGCCCCATGAGATGCCCCTGGTACCTTTTTCATAGGCTTTTTTGAGTTTGGGCAAGGACACAGGGGCCCCATGATCCCCTATTGCCCGGGGGCCCCATGAGTTGTCAGTCCGCCCCTGATTACCACCTTACCCTAGGTTCGCATCTGTGAGGGTGGTGCCGCTGCGGATCCACACGGAAATCCGTGCAGCCGCACCATCCGCACAGAGAATTGCAGACCCGCGGGCGGGTGCCATTAGTTCCAATGGCACACCGCCCACACTGGGAAACGCAACCGTATGGGGAACTGAGGTTCCCGTGTGGGCTGCGTTTTCCAAAGTAGTGCATGGACTTCTTTCCCTGCGTGTCATGGGCATGGGAGTCCATTCAAATGAATAGGCTCTCGTGCCCAAGCAAAACGCGACCCGCACAGCCGCATAGGTTTGAACTGGGAGTTAATCAGCCACAGAACCTGTGTAATTAATATGTGTAACACTGGTAACATTAGCTGTGTAAAGTCACGTTAAAAAGTGAGTTTTTCAGCTTTATTTAGTGCTTTTGCATTAGCGTTTAGCTGCGTTTTTCCAAGTTTTTCAGCGTTTGTGTTTTTTCACCATTTTGTTGCCAAAAAAATGGGCAAAAGCATTGGTTTACGGTGTTTTGCCACGTTTTGCAGTGTTAGAGTGTTTTTATAGCTAAAAAATTCCTCTAGAGGCCCACTAGTCCTGGTTTTTTTTTCCAGCCAGAAAACGCTCGTGCCAAAAAACGTTTATGGACACATAGGATAACATGCTGTAGAAAAAAACTTCAAAAGCCAAAAACAGCCGCTGTAAAAACGTCAAGTGTGCATTAGGCTTTAAAGGGATGAGGTGGCAACCCTACGCGGTAATGAAGCTTCACATATATTTAAAAGAAGACTCTGTTGAATACATTTGCAATTGAAATATCGGAAACAGTTTAGAAAGTCTGATGTGCTGGCTGGCTGAATTGATTGCTAGGAAATGGTTGTATTATTTGGTGATCTATTCTACTCACGGTACCTTTCCTGTGTTAATTATAAATTGATTTCCATGGATGCCAAAGATTGGTTTTCTGGTTTTAATATCAGGTGCCTTGGGCTTCTTTGTAAACATTTTAGTCATGGCCCTGTCCTCCCTGCCTGTATTTGTTTGACCAGGGCAGGGAAGGTCTTACAAGGGAAAACAATTAAAATTTAAATAAGAATATTACAAAATTTGTACATAATAATAATAAATATAAAAATGTATAGGGTAAAGCCCACAGACTCATAATAAAATATAAAAAAAATGTAAAAATAAAATTAAAGGATGAATTCACTTTTTAGACAAAAATAATAAATGCAAATTTTTTTTGCAGGTAAAAAAATCTGCATTTATTATTTTTGTCTACAGGAGCCTGAAAAGCATTGCACCAGAGATCAGTAGATCGCTGATGCCATTTAGGTCTCCTGCAGACCTGTCAGAACATCTGTTTGCCGCTAGCAGATATAACGATAGGAAGCATCAATGAACTACCATGATGCTCCACAGTCGCTAAGGCGGTCGGGACTTGCAGTTCATTCATTCACAGAAGTCTGTGAATGAGCAATGCTGCTGTGTGGGTGGAGCCCCACATGGCTGATCTGTTTTCAAATTGGACAGATAGTACGGGGAAACTTCTCCCCATACTATCTATCAGTGGGATGGAGGGCAGGAGGTGGTGGCTGCAGCTATGGGAACATGTTACATGTTACCCTAAAAATGTATAGAACATGTAACATGTTCCCAAAGGTGAACGTATCCTTTAAATGATCAAAGTTGTAAATCTGTAAATCATTTTTAAAGACAAAATAGCAAAGGGTTGGACAATAGCTGGGTCTGGAGCAGCATTTTGTTTTCAGCCCCATCACATGTCAGATTTTTGCCCTTTCTATCTCATTTCACAGACCTTTGGCCTCTCAGTGCAAACACAGGATTTCCCAGCAACACTTACCAGCCAGCCTGCAAGACAACCAATTTTGCCCTGTCTAACAGTTTGCTTTAAAAACAGAGGGTTTTGCTTGCACACATTTGCAAATACATACGTAAGCCACAGTCTCGCATCAAGAGTCCTCTGTATACTGTTGACCTAACTAAAATTTCCAAAACCTCCATATTGGGAGCACATGTATCAATGGATAGGTTAAGGGCATGTGTGCCTGGAGGAGCCTATCCCTCCTTAAAGGCACGTGATGCCCAGCTATACCAAAACGACAGCAAAAGCATCCAGTGCATCCCTGCATCCAAATAGCCAACTACACAAAAAATGGCAACCATCCCAACCTATAACCAGCTTTAGCAGTAAGGTGCACATGTAATTTTCACAGAAGGAAATAAATAATTAAATGTATACGGTAATGAAGTAGTGGCCCATGTATGTAGTATTTAAGAAATGGAAAAATATAATAGGCAATTTTTAGTAGTTTCTGCCTTTTTGGATCAGTTCTCTCAACAGTAATGTACAGAAATCTAAATATGGAAATCATTGAGATTGATTTACTTAAAGAATAACTAAAGCATTTTTTTTTCCTTTTGGATAGAGTGGAGGTGGATTACTTCTGGGGACAACCCCAAATTTGGGGATTTTCACTTTCACTGATAATGGTACACAAGACAAATAGAGAGGGTGACTCTTCCTAATGGGGGAACAGACAGCAATAAAAACCTAATAGGTGTTCCAAAACCGCCCCACCCTATCCGAAACAAAAAAAAGTGTTTCCTTTAGTTATAGCTTAAGTAAATACAAAATATTTTTCTAAATGTCAAATATTGAAAGAAAATAGGAAAAAAATCAAACACATATATACATATAAACACCATTCTTCCATCAATAAAAAATACAACATTGTAGAAGAAGGGTTTTAATATATGTATGATTTTTTTAATATACTATTTTCTTTCAATATTTGACATTTAGAAAGATATTTTGTATTTACCTAATTTAACTTTTTGTTACCTGTCTTGTGAGAGCAGCTTCCCTTTGACTGGTATTCTAGTCACCTTTTTTCTTTTGTAGTAATACATCTGCTGCAGGGATCGCACGGATTTAGTGAGTTGCTATATTTCTACGGTTTATACTATTTTACCTCTTTATAAGCAATAAAAACTGACAGGGGTTCTAATTTTTACCCATCCTATCCATTCCACTGGATATCACATGAGATAAAATAATGCATGGTTTCATGAGAAAACTACTGCATATTTCAATGAAATACCGCATGCCTTATTTTAGTAGAATGTTTGGTGAATATCAAAAAACTTTTTGAAAAACGCTGAGATATTTTTACTGCAAATTTTAAAGAGCAAAGTACCACTGTACTGTGAATGGAGCCCTGTGTCTCTTAAATCTGACATTTAGCTTGGACCCATGTAAATATACATATTTTATCTGGTAAGAGGCAGAATTTTTCGGGTGTTGGTGATGGTGGATTCTCTTCACCTTCTTGACCAGATTTGAAGTATTCATGACAACACTGATGTCCCATTAAAGGGGCTTATTCTAAGCCATATTTCCTTCACATGTGTGGACTTCGCATGTGTGGACTTTTTATTTACTCTATGTGTTTGCACTAATTTTTTGGTTATATGTAGTGCCGCACTTTTATGTTTTATTATTAAATATATATGTGCCATACCTGGCTGACCCCTGTGGAAGATGAAAATCACTGTAGTAGGCATTGCTACTACATTGATTGGCGCTTTCTTCTGGGTCCCAGCATGGGCATCATTCAGAGAACACTTCGCACTTTCTCAAGGAATGCAAAATGATCTCTGATTGGATGAGGTTAGGATTGTGACGTCGCTGCCCCACCTCTCCACCTCATCAGAGAGCACCAGCGGTTATGTACAAGTATACATACATAGCCTCTGACATTCTCATTAACATGCGCACACAAATGATTGCATTTTTCAGAACATTACATTTTGCGCATGCATGTGTTAAAGCGAATTCTGGTTATGCGTGTATAGTCATGCAGAGGGTATCCTGTGATGGATGTCAGCTAGCAAAATTACACTGTGGCTGTTGCTCCTGGGTGCCACAACAGTAGGCTGATATTACTCTGTGTGGCCATATGCTCTAATGTACAGTCCTGTACAGGGGCGGACTGACCATTTGGAAACTCGGGCACTGCCTGAGGGCCAGGGGTCAGTAGGGGGCCCCATGAGATGCCCCTGGTACCTTTTTCATAGGCTTTTTTGAGTCTGGGCAAGGACAAAGGGGCCCCATAATCCCCTATTGCCCGGGGGCCCCATGAGTTGTCAGTCCACCCCTGGTCCTGTATAAAAGAGTCTTTATGATGTGTTGCAGCAGCACTACATACCTCATCCACCAGAAACTTGATCCTGTCAATAAAACCTTGCATCTCTTTGGTCATCTCATTCTCTGACATTTTCTTCTTCTGTTGTACAATCATTTTGGCTTCACTTGACATTCCTTCCTGAAAGTCACAAGAGACATTGGTTTCAACGATCAACCCAGCTAACCAGAGCCATGGCATGAACAGTGAGTGAGTATGAACCTGGCTGGCTATGCTCCTTTAAAATCAGCCCTAAATTGGTAAATGCAAGATTGATCATTTTACATATCTTGGAATAAAATCCAATGCAAGACTATGCATCATGTAATATTATTCCTCTTACAGCAAGAATGATGTGGAGGTGATGAGCTCACTGGTACTGTCACACTGCTAGGGCCCTCCAATCAAATTGGGATCTGTATACTGTCACACTGCTAGGACCCGCCAATCAAATTGGGATCTGCATGCTGTCACACTGCTTGGACCCTCCAATCAAATTGGGATCTGCATACTGTCACACTGCTAGGACCCGCCAATCAAATTGCGATCTGCATACTGTCAAGCTACTAGGACCCGCCAATCAAATTGGGATCTGTAAACTGTCACACTACTAGGACCCACCAATCAAATTGGGATCTGCATACTGTCACGCTACTAACACCCGCCAATCAAATTGGGATCTGTATACTGTCACACTACTAGGACCCTTCTATCAAATTGGGATCTGTATACTGTCACGCTGCTAGGACCCTCCAATCAAATTGGGATCTGTATACTGTCACGCTGCTAGGACCCGCCAATCAAATTGGGATCTGTATACTGTCATACTACTAGGACCCTTCTATCAAATTGGGATCTGTATACTGTCATGCTGCTAGGACCCTCCAATCAAATTGGGATCTGTATATTGTCACACTACTAGGACCCTTCAATCAAATTGGGATTTGTATACTGTGACACTGCTAGGACCCTCCAATCAAATTGGGATCTGTATACTGTCACGCTGCTAGGACCCTCCAATCAAATTGGGATCTGTATACTGTCACGCTGCTAGGACCCTCCAATCAAATTGGGATCTGTATACTGTCACACTGCTAGGACCCTCCAATCAAATTGGGATCTGTATACTGTCACACTGATAGGACCCTCCAATCAAATTGGGATCTGTATACTGTCACACTGCTAGGACCCTCCAATCAAATTGGGATCTGTATACTGTCACACTGATAGGACCCTCCAATCAAATTGGGATCTGTATACTGTCACACTGCTAGGACCCTCCGATCAAATTGGGAACTGTATACTGTCACACTGCTAGGACCCTCCATGTGGCAGGATTCTCAGCAACGTTTTTCCCAGCTTTGCCAATATTCTTTAATACCACACACAAACAATACAAATTCTTGAACTTTCAATTACATTTTTTGTTAAAAAAGCAAAGCAATCAAATACATAAAATGTTGGTTTGGACTGATTGCAAGGAAATGGACTTGAAATTGCCCTGATAAATCGCTGAAGGAAAATCAGATTACATTCTAAGATGCTGTCATAATTTGTTTCTGCTTTCGTTTTGTTCTTTCGTTAAACTGTATTGAAGTTGTCAATTTTTTTTGTGAATTTTGGTTGCCAAACTTATGACTGGTAGATTTCATAGTTCCTTGCAATTACTTGCAATCCTATTTTCGACTCCCAATGGATGGAAAATGGTGGAAATTGACAGAAAATTTCCCAGAGTATAGTTGGTTATAGAGACCTGAACTTTAAATACTTCACAGTGCTTGCGATAATTGAGCCCTATATGATCAAAAATGGGTACATATGAATGTTGTGGGCTCTATATGCAGATTGTTGCAGTTGTCCACAAGAATTCTGGGCAAGAGGGTACAGTATTCTAGCACCCTCCTAGGTAGCTAGGGGGAGCTAGACTCCAATTGTTATCTAGGACTGAGCAGCAGCATGGGAATAATAGCTAGCAGGGATCAATTTGTGGTCAGAGCTGAGAGGCTCTGCAGACCAGCCCTCTGGAATTTCCCCCTGCTCTGGAACTTTGGAGAAAGGTCTAGAAGCAGCGGGTGGATCTGAGGAGTGGCTGATCTGCACTTTTGAGGGAGCCTAGCCAATCCTCCACAGAAGGCAGGGCAAGGGGCTGGGACAAGCCTTAAAAGCCTGCTTAGCAGCAGCAAAGTTTGGGTGGAAGAGAGAGAGATGTGTGAAGCTGAAGGCAGGATCCTGTGATGGAACTCAGATGGAGAGGGGCTCACCTTCAGGCGGAGGACCTTGGAAGGCTGAAAACTTGGAACTTCAACGGCCCCCTGAGAGAGGACCACCTGTGTGGCAGGGAAGGAGTGGCCCAGCTAGAACACCCAGTAGCAGCCACCGACCCACCAACAGCACAGGAGAGGGACCAGGTGAGTAAACCTGCACCCCCTGGGCCAGTAAGGGGAACGGAGCACTCTAGTCGGGAACTAGATTTGCTATCTTACCTGGGACTGTTTCACACTGCAGTGGCAGGCACTGGATCCCCTGCTCAGGGGTTCACCCAGTACAGATGGAAGAGAAGAGGAGTCATCTGGGGTCTGGGGTGGTATAACAGGAGATGCTGGCTAGCTCTCCAAAAGAAAGAGGATTTTTTGCTTTAAAGACTTGTACATACTTGCTAAAGAGTTTGTCCTCCGTTGCAATTCCCTTGGGCATCCCATACACCTCTTACCCCATCCAAGTACTAAATCCCCTAATAAAACTTCAAACCAAAGCTCAAGGACTGGTTACTGTCTCCTGATGCAAGTCTGAGTGAAGGAAATGCGTGTTGCCTGGCTGTGCAGGACTACAGGGGGACCAGAATCTATTGAAACTCCTAAGTGAGTAGTGCTACAGTATATATGTAGGTTGCTTTGGATTTATTGTCAGTCATTGGCGTGGCGACCACATTTTATATCTCTGATAATCTCAGCTCTGCTTCACAAGATCTCCACAAACAATAGTAGGTTTATCTAAATCCTAATGAGCAAAGATTGAGATCTCTAAACCTGCCAATACACTGTCTCTTGGCTCTCTGCAGAGAAGATGTCTTACCAGTTCTTGTTTACAAAGCGTAACTCTCTTCTTATCCAGGAGCGTTGCATCGGCCATTTTAGTTTTCTTCTCAGCAGCAGAGATGAATACTCTGAACAACGACAGATTGAGGATTACAAATGGTGATGAGTAACTTGTTATGTTTTAGGGGTGAGGTTAAGTGCAAAGGGTTAATTTTAAGTGTTAGGCTAAAGTCAACCTGAACCATTCTGAACTTTTAGAAGTAAAGGTCCTGGCCAAGTGTGACAATTTTTCCGACTCTTTGTTAGCATGATTTTGACAATAAATGTTGAATATAAAGTGACTTTACATGCCCCATTTGAAGAGGATTTCAAAAAAAAATTCACATGTTTGAGTCCTCTCCAGATTGGGACACAAGGTTCCCAAAGTTCTCTTGTAAATGACAATGCATTGCTGCTTACATTACATAGGGACCTAGAGTTTAATCAGTGAAATACAATTACTGTCATACAAAAAAGTGCTATATTATCAAGATTTCTCGTTTTATAGAAAAAAAAAACTGGAAGGTAGGGCAGATCAGGGGAAGGTACCTATATTGTATTATATCCATAAACCTCAATGGCCTTAATTTTTCAGTCTTTAGACTATTCATAGATCTTCTAAGACTAGCAATAGATGGTGGGAAACCAGTACTGTTTTTCACACATCTTACCTATCCAAAGACAGTGTAAAGCAGAATGGAGCCCTAGGCAAGGTAACAGCTTTGCTTCTCCACCCCATTCCTTTGATTGATATTAATAAAGACTGCAATTGGCACAGACCAAAGCTACCCCATCTGACATGCTGGCGTGTTTATGGGGCTTTCAGCCTTTTTCTTTTTGGTCCACAAGGTGGATCCTCCTGGTGCTTCTTGGTGCCCTCCTGGGTACTTACTGCTTTTTCATTGCTTACTTCTTCCTGTCTACTCACATAGTCCTTTTTTTTGCCCTTACTAGGGATATGGCTGATTCAATGCCATGAAGAGGGCCAAATTTACAGACAACGATGAGCATGAAGGGCTGGGACTGTACTTTGTATCTATGGCAAGTAGTCATCTTGATCTAAGATAAAAATGTACAGATAGTGCTCTCCTTTTATCTATTTGTCCTTTATGCAACCTTTCCTCCCTGGTACAAGTGTTACAGGTGTCAACCATTATGGCCCCAGCTACTTACAATTGCATTGATGTATGGTCTGTTTCCTCATATATTATATATTCTTTTTTCTTGTTTTTTTTTATTTCATGGGTTTTTTTATGTTCCTATTTTTTTTTGCACTACCAGTTGGTATCTGGTTTACATTATTGTTGTTCTTCCCTTTTCCCCAGATTGTGGGAATTTTTATTGTAACTTCTGATAGTTTGTATATGGAAAATCTATTTTTTTTTTCAGTAAACTAAGATTGAACACAAAGCTGTCCCATCTGCTTTGTCTGTACTGGCTTGGTACACACCATCAGACACTAGGGGGTTTATTTACTAAAGCTGGAGAGTCCAAAATCAGACTCCCTTCTGCATAGAAACCAATCAGCTTCTAACCTCAGCTTGTTCAATGAAGCTTTGGCAATGAAACCTGGAAGCTGATTGGTTTCTATGCAGAAGGGAGTCTGATTTTGGACTCTCCAGCTTTAGTAAATAAACCCCTAGATGCCTACAGGTCTCCTGTGAAGTGACAGGTAGGGGCACAGGTTTGACCACATGTGCATTCCTCTGGTTTACTGAGGAACTTAAAGATCAGCCTTTTGCATATCCACCAGGCCCTAGGCTTCTGCCTAGGTTGCTTCAGAATTGATTTGGCATGTGCCTATCCCTTCTCTTCCTCTTCTCCTAACAAAAAAGAAGGAAAGACTGGCCCATTTGCACATACATTTTTCCACAACTTGAAAAATCTCCATGTGGGATAATTAAGTGCTCTATATCACCATTAGGGCAACTGTAAACAGCCTGATAACTGCCTAAGAGTTACATTGGAAAATCCAACTGGGATCTGTATATGACTGCCTGGAGTCTTGCTTAACTCCACTGCAGCAATTAACATCAGTGCTGCCCTCAACAAATGGCATTTGACGTTCCTTTTATGTTGGAGGCTGTATATTGCCTACAACTAAACCCCACAACCCATCAATCAAGAGCCTGCAAAGGATAATCAAAAGCTGCAAAGGGCATTGGGTAATTTTGTGGTTTTCCAAAAGCCTATTCGTCAAATATTTAAATGAATACAGTACATACGCAGATACAGAATACATACTTGCTCTGGCTAATAAAATCCGTGAGAACCTCCCTCATCTTTTCTTCTGGGGCAAAGTCAGAGACCTTGATGAGCTCTTTCATATGTTCTAATCCTTCTTCCTGAAAAGGAAAATGTTAAATGTTGGCACATTGCTTATTGCTATCGCTGCAGCATTATGTCTCAATGGTTAAAAGGGAGCACTCTCAAAAGGCCTAAGCCAGGACGAGATAGTGCATCTGTTGGCTCTGAGGGTTTGATAGTCAGATAACTTTGCCTATTGGCCAGAGAGATTTTGTATTTTATGAAAGATTTGTTACGTGTGCTTACAAGTGCTTTTGTGAGTATAAGATGTTTAATAAAATAAACCTTTATTGAGCATTTTACAGTTTGTCATTTCACAAGACCATGGTGTGCCTGCACTCTGGCAGTTGTACAAGCAATTGGTAAGTAAAGCAGGTGGAGGCCAGTTTACTGAACAAAATTGCTCCACCATACATTTGGCCTGAGCAACGAGTCCACATACAGTGCTCAGCATAAATGGATACACCCCTTTTGAAACATAAGATTTTAAGCAATATCTCAATGAAGTCACTCTATTTATGATTTAAAGACATACCACACTACATTCCTTTTTCTTTTTGTGAGTTATTTTGGAAGATTGTGATGAAGAGTCATGGAGGAGATATATATATATAGACTGATGCAAGAATTTTTGATTGAGCGTAAGAGTAAATGTGAAGGAAGGTGGTTGGTATATTCACACGGTGAGGAAATTTGTTCTGTCGCTTGGAAAGTGAGCACATTAATTTTTTAGAAATGTATATGAATTTTGGGAGACACTACATTATATGCAATTTTTTTATCATATGTCACTTGGGAGCACATGTAGTGGATGGGACATGAGTGAAGAGGAGTAGAGGAGCATTGTTGCCAGAAGAGGTAAAGCTGTTATAGCTGGAAAGGGTAGGCCAACTCAATATTGAACCCTACGGACTAAGACTGGAATGCCATTAAAGTTCATGTGCGTGTAAAGTCAGGTGTTTCAATATTTTTGGCAATATAGTGTATATGGGAAAGCCATCCATCTCCATACAACCTGTTGCTGACCCTGTGCACTATAGCATGGGCACCCAGAGGCAAAATTAATGTAAACACATCATGGCAGAAACCATGCAGTGTAAAATAGGTTTGTGCTGCATCTTAGTGTACATGCAGGCATACTGCTACCAAATCCTGCCCACTGTCATCTTGTCCAATAAAAGCTCCTCCGTGGTCATTAAGGGTGCTAAGGACTTAGCTCCAGGGATTTAGCATATGCTGAAAATCAAGGAAGTCAAGCCTTGTGTCAGGAATGGACTCGCCAATGGTGGTGGGACCTGCCTTGTGGGCTGTAGAACCAGGGCTGGCCAGCGGGTGCTCTCAGCAACCAGAGGCTCACTCCTGCAATCAGCCATCACCTGAGGATGATTGCAGGAGGTGTATTTAAGGAATGGCCAGACCTGCAGTCTGTGCCTTGTTGTACTGTTTCGCTTGGCCCCGGTATCCTGATCCTGCTTGCTTCTATCCTGATTCTGCACGAACTCTGCTTGTACTGACCTCGGCTAGTCCTGACCACTCTCCCGCCTGCTCCTGGTACCTTGTTTGCCCGTTTGCTACCGACCCGGCCTGCCCGACTACGTTTAGTGTTGTATGTATGGTTGTTTGTTGGAGGTTTGGTTTGTTGCACTGTGTTATGTTTTGCACTGTGTTTATGTATTGTTAGTCTTTAATAAATTGTATTATTTATACTATACCCGAAGCCTGCGTTTCCCTGTGTCAGTCCACACATTTCTGGTCATACCATGATTCCTGACACCTTGACTGAAGTTCTGACTTATTCTCACTCTATCCAAAACTAAAATAACATGTTTGTAGTTGCCTTTAAAGTGTCAATCCACACAAAAGTGATATTAAAGGTGTGTGGTGGAGCCTGGTGGCTTGAGTCTACTGTTGGCTACTTATATGGTTTGGATGCTCCAACAGTAAGATGTCCATTCTATCATTTCCAACTCTATTTTTGTCCAGCTAGGAGTTTTGGGTGTACCTTGTCGCCTTTGTATGTTTTATCTCCTCTTTTTACATTTAGCATAATATAAAATATATACAAAATCCAGCAGGGATGGGAACCCGTAAAGATGTCCACAGCAGATGCTCAGAGATCCCACTAACAGTCCCTGAGATAAGAAACTGTGAGCTGATTTAACTCTCTGGCATCTGTTCTCAAAGTGGATTTCAATATCAGTAAAGTTTTAGAGAAATGTATTTCTTTGTAGCGGGTAATTTTCAACTTAATTGTGCTGACCCCATAACTTACATATTAGCACAGGTGCCTATGCTGTACTGGATATATCACCCACCTAATGTTCTTGGAGCCTTCTAGCACTGCGGTACTATATTAATTTTATTTTAAACCAATATCAGTGGCCTGGTATTCATGAATAATACTAATTTAAATACTTGGCTTCATTCATTCATACTCCTTTACCCTTTAGTCTGGTACAAAACATTACATTTTCACATTCCTAGGCAGGAAAGTGCCGCAGTCATTGCAAATTAATGTGGAAACTGCAGAAATGTACTTTACAGAGTTCCCAGGGAATAGAAAATGCAAGTAGTTAGAACTTCTGGAATAAATAAATTACACATACTGGTTAACCTAAAGGACCACTGTATTCTGTATGTCACGTTGTTAAGGACAATTCCAGCATGTACCATTATATTTTCAAACAAAAATGCCAAACCCTCCTTACTGTAACATACATGTTGTTCACTAAATAAAGTCATAGTCTAAGATCTAAATTTCAAGACAAGATCATGGTTCAATTTATGATTGTCTAAAGGTGGGCATCCAGGCCTGCTTACTCTGCTTTCGCCCATCTCTTCTATCCTAGTAACATGGGGTATTCTAAATCCATAAAAGTCACCACTTGTGAGAGCTACAGGTTTGCGAGAGTTCAGAGACCAAGAACTAGCAGAAACAACAATTCTGCTGGTCAGCAGATGTCCACGTTCTCAAGATGCATGTGGCACTGTAATGATTGGCCCTGAGGCTTTGCCATCTGCTGGTTGCTACTCATCATTGCAGCTCAGGTCTTTTAAATGCACACCTGCCCTGATCATGAATGCTTAAATAGACTGTTGGATATTAAGCCTGTGCTGGATCAATAGGTTAGTCTATCTGTTCACGCCTTAACTCACGTATGTCAAATTTGTGTTTGTCTGCTTATGCCTTAGATTATACTTGCAGATTGTTTGGACTATGTTTGTACTCAACTTGTCTGTGCCTGATCATTAGCCTGTTATCTTGTCAGTCATTGCTTTGTCTACCTGTCTAGAATCTGAGTACTTTTGAGGATCGGCTTATCTGTACTTGGCTTGACCAGCAGCCTAAGTTCTCTGCTTCTATGTGCTATTTGCTCTGAACATCTGAGGATTCAACCAGTACTAGCATCTGTAATGCCTGTTAAACATCTGTCACCCCTGATGACAGAACTGTGCCATCACAAAGATCAATGCCCCTGGTTAAGTAATAGAAAAGGTACCAGGGATAAAGCCTACAGCTCCACCTTAATCCTGATTAAATATAGTATAGTGTAAAATGAAATCCATTTAAATTTATTTACCAGGTGGTCGGCCATTTTCTGGAGCACATTGGACGTGTACAGTCTGAACGTCTGGTCACCCCAAGTACTTTTCACATAGATGCATGGCTTTTTTTCATAAAATGGTAAGTAGTGGTAATTCCTGTGAAACATAACACAAATTGGAAAGGCATTGTAAACCAGAGTTATTCCTGTCATTAAAGTAAGGCAGAGGATTTGTCTTAGGTAGCATCCTCTAGAGCAGACATGAGATGAAGCTTTCACCTTGCCTTTTGGCCCCCAGCCGTATTGTGACAAGATGGATGCTGTGGAAACAATACAGTTAAAGCTGTACTTTAGGCAACCAGCTGAATACACAGATGAAATACATATATGGGAGTTGTTTTGCTTGTCTATGGATTTGTATTTCAGTTCATCCAGTCCTGAAATTAATTCAGCTCTGCCACAAAGCACAGTTTTGTCTGGCAGGGAAGGACACCTTTTTTTTTTTTCGCTGCCACCACTCAATAAAACTCACAGGTCTTGTCTTACACCCATCCTGTGACTAGACAGTGGATAGGTCTGCGTAGGGAGTTCCAGACGATGGGAGAGGGAATTCAGGAGGTGAGAATGGGAGGAGGTGACTAGAGAGTAGCAGGTCTTGGGAGGAGTGGAATGGATGGTTTGGGTGATATTTTTAGATCAGTTTGGTGATACAGTGGGGCAGAGTTGTGTATGGCTTTGTATGTTGTTCGCCATTAACTTAAATTTTAGACATTGGGCTAGCAGCCAGTGGAGCATTTGGCAGAGGGGACAGTGGTCACTGAATGATTGTTTAAGTGAATGAGACTAGCAGCAGAATTCATGATAGACTGAAGGGGGGATAGCCTGTGTAGACCAACAGATTGTTTCTAGAGTTGTACATGACACTGAAAGTGTGCTGAGAAAGACAGGAAAAGAACCAGGAAAGAGCAAAGTCTTGGAGACCAAGGGAGTTTTTTGAGGAAAAGCAAGTGGTAGCACCAAAAGTGTCAGAAAGGTCTAAGCCCATGAGTATAAGTTGTGGCCATTGGTTTACCAGTTAGTAAGTCGTTAGTGAGTTTTAGAAGTACAGTTTCAGTGGAGTATTGTGGGATGAGGCTGGAATGCAAGGCATCAAGAAGGTTGTAATCAGTGGGACAGCACGTCAGATGGTTGTAGACATGGTTTTCAAGAAGTCTGGAGGTAAACAGGAGCAAGGAGATAGGTCTTAAAATTTTCAGACTGGTGGGGACCAGTGAGGGCTTTTGAGCATGAGAGTGACTAGTGCATGTTTTAGAGGGGTGGAGAAAATGCCAGTAGCGAGGGATAGATTTAACATGTGAGTTAGAGAGTGTAGAATAGAGCAAGAAGTTGACCATAGTAGTTGTGAGGGGTCCAGGGGGTCAATAAATCAAATAAGTAATAATAAGTATATAGTTGTTATTGAAAGCTTTCCACACTGAAGACAGACTGCAAGCCAGGACAGAGACAGAATTGTAATATCAGCTCTTTGATCAGGCAAGGCACCAGGAAGGTAAATCTGTCTCAGTATAGACAAGTTATACAGCAGTTGCATTAAACAATAGCAAGGCAGATGCAGTTTAATTCATACACAGCAAATACATGTGGAAAATGTCTGAGAAACAGAATAGAGAAGACATGATGAGAAATAAGGGGATGATGAGATGATGTTGTATTAAAAATAACACCAGTTTATGCAGGAATGCAATTTTTGCGCGAATGGACACTGGCCATGCCTGTTCTTCACTGTCAGTATGCTCTTTTTACTGCAGTACAACTGATTGGCTCCTTGTGTGCTCCCTGTCTAAGCTCTGCTGTACAAGGACTGCAGACCAGATTTAAATGCATGCATTGGTTGCATTATCCTTTATACCTGTTTCCATCTGTTATGAGAGGCTTCTCTGGCAATGTAACTGATTTATAAGACATTGAGATTTCATGAGAGACATTCCCCTCCTCAGCTTGGAGTAACGGGGCACTTTCCAAGTCCTCAGCATCAGACGTCTTCTTTTTGCTGCCATGCGGTGCCACCCCATCAAGAACGTTTCCATAATTTCCTGTAAATAACCTATATCAGTGAAATTTTCCAAGCATTTGCCAATATTTCAGCAGGAGATACTTGCACATATGTGTCATATTTGTGCAAAAGATTAGAAGATGTTGTGAATCCTCTGCGAGCAGCAATGGGGTCAATTTACTAAAACTGGAGAGTGCAAAATCTGGTGCAGCTGTGCATGGTAGCCAATCAGCTTCTAACTTCAGCTTGTTCAATTAAGCTTTGACCAAAAAAAAAAAATCAAAGTTGATTGGTTTCCATGCCGAGCTGCTCCAGTTTTTTCTCTCTGAAGTTTTAGGAAATAAACCCATCTGTGTGTCTCTCTACTTGTGCAACCGTGTTATTGCTTCCAAGGGCACTTTTAGAATGCCATGTCACAGGTAGTAGTAGAATTGGCTGCAACTTTGGTGTGTGCAGGCTGCCAAAAACAGCTGCAGTGTACCTGCAGATACTGCAATCCTTGATAAAGGGGGCACTCTCTGGCCCCCAAAATGCAATGGATACATACTGTATGCAGAACCTATCGAACTGTATTAATGGAACAAAACTTTAAATTCGGGCTTTTATTTTGGGTGTACAAAACAATGTTCTTGATTGCACTAATATTATTGCCTACATAAAAGCTTTTTTGCCCCTATTTCTCCTCGAATCACAGAAATGCACTTTGTTCTGCACCACTTCTGTGAGCCATATTCAACCAGCTGTGGACTAATGTCCACTGTCAGCTGACGTCACTCAGCCAGTTCTGGCTCTGAAGAGATCCCAAGTTTGACAGTCAGGGGCTGAGTAGCATCCCAGGTGCAATAGTCAGAAGGTAAATTTGGGTCCGGAGTTGAGAGGCTCTGAAGACCAGCCCTCTGGAATTTCTCCCTGCTCTAGAACTTTGGAGAAAGGTCTACAAGCAGTAAACAGATCTGAGGTGTGCCTGGACTGCACCTTTGAGGGAGCCTGGTCAATTCCCAACAGGAGGCTTGACAAGGGGCCAGGACAACCCTTAAAGTGATTGAGCCTGCTCATCTGCAGGAAAGTATGGGTGAAAAACAGAGAGAAAGATGTGAGACTGGAGGCAGAAGGCTGCAAGGAGGCCCAGTGGGACTGGGCCTACCTACAGACTGCAGCGCTCCCAGCACAGAGACTGCAGTGTCACTGAGAGCCCTGGGTCCCGTTCTAACGATCGGGACCCGAGACTCCCGATTCCAGGTCACATGAGCGCTGTGATAACCTCTGATTGGCTATCACAGTGATCAGTCACTGTACAGCCCGGCCCCTTGTTTTTTTCTCTCTCTATGATTGGAGAAGAGAGATACATGGTATCTCTAACCCCTGGCATAGAGAGAAAAAAAAAGTTTGTAAAAAAAAAGAAGATAAATAAATAAATATTAAAAAAATAAAAGAAAAAATAAAGAAAAATACCTAGATCAAGGTTTGATCTAGTTCAGTGCCAGGGTTAGTGTTTGGGTCAAAGGTCAGGGTCAAAGGTCAAGATTTGAAAAAAAAATTGGTATCAGCGTCAGTTAGTGTGTGTTAATGTCAATGTCAGTGTGTTTTAGGTAAAAAAAAAAAAAAAAAGACAAAAACAAAATGCGCACTATTGTTTCTGGGCTGTACTACGGGTACAAATAACATACACATATATGGTATCACTGCGATCGTCAAGAGCTGGAGAATTTATTTTGGGTCGTTCTTTGGTGGTAGATTATGGCCGTAACAAGAAACACAGCTAAATTAAAAAAAAATGATTTTTTTACTATTTTGGGCCAGTTTTTCTTTGATAATGAAAAAAAATCAGGAGCTATCCATTACCATTTACCACCAAATGAAAGCCCAATTTGTCCTGAAAAAAATCAAGGTATAATCCACCTGGATGTACAAAGTAGTTGTGGTGATATGTACGGTTTTACTATCACATGTCAACCCTTAGGCGTGAAGGGGTTAAACAGAAAAGACATCTTCAATATTTACTTACCAACACTGACTTCAAAGCTTATGGATTTATCCCCAATCTTCCTGTCAATCAGGGTCGCCTCGAAAAATGATCCAAAAAGAAGAAAGTCTTCAAATGTTTCCTCATGTATCTAGAACACATATACAGAGCTATGTCATTGAATCATGTTGGAATTTGTACAGTTTGGTTGAAGGATATGTCTATCCCATTATGGTTTTGGAAATTTGCTAATCTTTCTTTCTCCTTACTGAGGCACATCATCAGTGAAAGCTTAGGTACACCAAGTCATGAAGGCCTAGAGATTGCGGCACCCACAGTATGTGTTAAAATGACATTTATGGACATGAGAAGTCAAACAAACTGGGTAGAACTCAGCTAAATTGTCAGGGTCTAATATCTTACAGTGTCTTTATTACTGAGTGGAAGAATTCAATCCCATTTACAACAGCTAGAGACATACTTGATATTGACTATGTCATTACTAATAAAAAAAATAACAGTGAGAAACATCTCTCTTCTTCTGCTTCCCCCTTTGCCCTTCTCTTTCCACTTCCTGGTCCCTGCTGGGGGGTGAGGGGTCCCATTCTTGGTTACAGTTGTTGGAAATGTAGCACCCTCTTAGGCAGCTAGGGGGAGTTCTAGCTTCAATTGTTAGTTAGAGGCTGAGTAGCAGCCTGGATGTGATAGCCAGGTGGGTCAAATCTGGATCAGAGCTGAGAGGCTCTGTAGACCAGCTCGCTTAGATTTTCCCCAGCTCTAGGACTTTGGAGGAAGATCTAGAAGCAGTGGACTGATGTGAGGAGTGGCTAGTCTGTACTCTTAGAGGATTCTGGCCAATCCCCAATAGGAGGCTTGGCAATGGGCCAGGACAGTCTTTAAGAGTAACTGAGCCTGCTCAACAGCAGGAGAGTCGGAGGTGAGTTTGGGTGGAAGATGGAGGGGAAGTGAGGCTGTAGAGCAGGAGCCTGGGAGGGGGCCCAGATGGGAGAAGGGCTCACCTCCAGGCAGGGACCTTGGAAGGAGGAAAGCTTGGAACTTCATTGGCCCCGTGAGAAAAAACCACCTGAGAGGCAGGAAAGGAGCAGCCCAGCTAGAAGGCCTGGCAGCAGCCACCGACGCATAAACAAAACAGGAGAAGGACTAAGTGAGTAGACCTGCATCACTTGGGCCAGATAGGGGAAGGAGCACTCTGGTGGGAAACCAGATTAGCAACGACCCGGGACTGTTTTACTCTAACGTGGCATGCACTGGATCCCTTGCTCAGGGATTTCCCTCAGATAGCTGGATGAGAGGAGGTTTTATCTAGGGTCTGGAGTGGTACTACAGGAGATGCTGGATAGCTCTCCAAGAAGAAGATTTTGCTGTAAAAATGTTTATATATTTCCAGGAAGTTGTCTGTTCCATTGGGCATCCTGTACACACCTTACCCTATCCAAGTTCAATTCCCCTAATAAAATCACAAAACAAAGCTCAAGGACTGGTTACTGTCTCCTGGTTGCAAGTTATTGTGAAAATGCATGTTGCCTGGCTGTGCAGGACTACAGAGGGAACCAAATACTCAGCAACTCCTGAGGAGGTAGTGCTACATAAGAGTTTTTTCGTCCTATTTTTAGTTATTTCCTCTCCACTCCTTTCCTAGAACATGGGGCTCACCTCCTGCCCAAGTATTATTTCTTTCCATGTCATGTTCTTATGACAGCTCTGGTTGTGCTCTACTTGTGCAATGTGACACTTTTCCATGATACACTTGTTAATGTGAGAATATTGATCTACTTTATTTTTTGTAGATATGTTTGTCACATCAATTTTTCTTTTGAAAATTCAATAAAAACATATTGAGCGGAAATAAAAAAAAAGTAAAATAACAACCTCAGGAGGGACATCAAAAGGCTCCACTTCCACCTGGGTGGAATTGGTCTTGTCTGCAGCACCAGCAGCTGGTTTGGCCTCCTCCTTTTCTCCCTTTTCTTTCCCCGCTCCTTTGGAAGACTTTGAGTCCTTCATTGGAATTTTGATGTCCTTGATGATTTTGGAGAACTTTGATTCCTGTGCCCCTCCAGAGAGAATCTCCACAGCAATTTCAATTAAAATTCTTCCTCTGAATGAAACTCCTTCTCCATGACCTTCGTTGAGTTCTTGGTGATCTTCCATCAAAGTGGTATTACGGGGAGAACCATACAAGTTTATCCAGGCTGGACCAAATGTTGGTAGGAATCCTAACAAGAAAAAGGAAAAGCAAGACAAAAGGTCCCTTGGAGAAATAAAATTTCAGTTTCCATCTTTACTAACAAGGTATTCATTAGATATACACTCACCGGCCACTTTATAAGGTACACCTGCTCAATTGCTTGGTAACACAAATTGCTAATCAGCCAATCACTTGGCAGCAACTCAATGCATTTAGGCATCTAGACGTGGTGACGACGACTTGCTGAAGTTCAAACTGAGCAATAAAATGGGGAAGAAAGTGACTTTGATCATGGCATGGTTGTTGGTGCCATGGTCTGAGTGTTTCAAAAACTGCTGATCCGCTGGGATTTACATGCACAACATTTCTAGGGTGTACAGAGAATGGTCCAAAAAAGAGAAAATATCCACTGAGCGGCAATTGTGTGGACAAAAATGCCTTGTTGATGTCAGAGGTCAGAGGAGAATGGGCAGACTGGTTCGAGATGATAGAAAGGCAACAGTAACTCATGTCAATATGGACCAAATCTCTGAGGAATGTTTTCAACACATTGTTTAATCTATGCCACGAACAATGAAGGCAGTTCTGAAGGCAACAGGGGGTCCATCCCAGTACTAGCAAGGTGTATCTAAAAAAATGGCCGGTGACTATATGTTGGTCATTCTCTTAGTCCTTTAGTTTCAGCCCAGGATTGGATTTGCTATTGGCTCATTAGGCCTTTGCCTATAGGCAAGATAGGTAAAACAGGTGTAGAGCTATCAGAAACATCTTTTTATCCACCATCAGTACAAATAAAATAACTTTGGCACCTTTTACTCACTGTCCCAATATTATAAGTTATGTAAGGGCCAGTAAAAAGTTCTGTATGAAAGAGGTAATTTACCACTGGCCTCTAAAGGTTGGGTGTCTAAAGGCTTCTCAGATGGGAGTACACATGATGAAGATTCTGCAGAATCCAACACCTTTAGGAGTGTTGGACACCTGGTCACCTACTGCACTCAGTGTTTTGATCCACAAGTCCCAATGTCACTATTGTGTCCTGTAGTGACATTAGGGTCAGCAGGTGAAATTGCAGTGTGCAGTGGGTGGACTAGGAAATTGTCACTTTTAGAAGTGTTTAATCCTGCAGGATCTTCAACCAGTGGGTTCTCTTCAACACTGTAGAGAGTGACGATGTAGGCAGTGGGAGAGGTGAATGGGTGTTTTTTGCATAAACAGTTTATTTTACATATTTACTTAGCAACAGGGTAACTTTAACCCATGACATTGACTTTCGCTCTCCTACTTTATCTGATATTTTTGTATTGTATGTTATGTTTTTATCATTAGATATATATATATTTTATCATTAGAAAGGTTTTTTGTCATTATTACTAGAGATGAGCGAATCGAACTCGGCGAAGTGGAATTCGTTTCGAATATTAGGAAAATTTCGATTCCGAAAAATTAGCAGACTTCGGATTCCCAAATCAAAATTTTTCCAAAAATGGCGGCGACATGTGCGGCGACGGAGCGGGGATCTCTGGGAAGGCGCGCAGACAAGGCGCGCTGACCCATAATGCATTCATTCATGACATGTGATCGCATTAGCCAATCAGCAGCCAGCCAGCCAGCACTGTGTAATGGTGGAGCTATAAATTGCGGCCATCTTAGAAATCTCCATTTGCCTCTGGTCATTCAAGAGAGACAGACCCCTCTGTATTAGGGACACAGAATCGTTACTTAGGGACACAGAACCGTTACTTAGGGACACAGAACCGTTACTTAGGGACACACAATCGTTACTTAGGGACACAGAACCGTTACTTAGGGACACAGAACCGTTACTTAGGGACACAGAACCGCTACTTAGGGACACACAATCGTTACTTAGGGACACAGAACCGTTACTTAGGGACACAGAATTGTTACTCAGGGACAGACACTGAATTGTTACTCAGGGACAGACACAGAATTGTTACTCAGGGACAGACACAGAATTGTTACTGAGGGACACAGAATTGTTACTGAGGGACACAGAATTGTTACTCAGGGACAGACACAGAATTGTTACTGAGGGACAGACACAGAATTGTTACTGAGGGACACAGAATTGTTACTGAGGGACACAGAATTGTTACTCAGGGACAGACACAGAATTGTTACTCAGGGACAGACACAGAATTGTTACTCAGGGACAGACACAGAATTGTTACTGAGGGACACAGAATTGTTACTGAGGGACACAGAATTGTTACTCAGGGACAGACACAGAATTGTTACTCAGGGACAGACACAGAATTGTTACTCAGGGACAGACACAGAATTGTTACTCAGGGACAGACACAGAATTGTTACTCAGGGACAGACACAGAATTGTTACTGAGGGACACAGAATTGTTACTGAGGGACACAGAATTGTTACTGAGGGACACAGAATTGTTACTCAGGGACAGACACAGAATTGTTACTCAGGGACAGACACAGAATTGTTACTGAGGGACACAGAATTGTTACTGAGGGACGCAGAATTGTTACTCAGGGACAGACACAGAATTGTTACTCAGGGACAGACACAGAATTGTTACTGAGGGACACAGAATTGTTACTGAGGGACACAGAATTGTTACCCAGGGACAGACACAGAATTGTTACTGAGGGACACAGAATTGTTACTGAGGGACACAGAATTGTTACTCAGGGACAGACACAGAATTGTTACTCAGGGACAGACACAGAATTGTTACTCAGGGACAGACACAGAATTGTTACTCAGGGACAGACACAGAATTGTTACTGAGGGACACAGAATTGTTACTGAGGGACACAGAATTGTTACTCAGGGACAGACACAGAATTGTTACTCAGGGACAGACACAGAATTGTTACTCAGGGACAGACAAAGAATTGTTACTCAGGGACAGACACAGAATTGTTACTGAGGGACACAGAATTGTTACTGAGGGACACAGAATTGTTACTCAGGGACAGACACAGAATTGTTACTCAGGGACAGACACAGAATTGTTACTCAGGGACAGACACAGAATTGTTACTCAGGGACAGACACAGAATTGTTACTGAGGGACACAGAATTGTTACTGAGGGACACAGAATTGTTACTGAGGGACACAGAATTGTTACTCAGGGACACATAATTGTTACTGAGGGACACAGAATTGTTACTCAGGGACAGACACAGAATTGTTACTGAGGGACACAGAATTGTTACTGAGGGACACAGAATTGTTACTCAGGGACAGACACAGAATTGTTACTCAGGGACAGACACAGAATTGTTACTCAGGGACAGACACAGAATTGTTACTCAGGGACAGACACAGAATTGTTACTGAGGGACACAGAATTGTTACTCAGGGACAGACACAGAATTGTTACTCAGGGACACAGAATTGTTACTGAGGGACACAGAATTGTTACTCAGGGACAGACACAGAATTGTTACTCAGGGACAGACACAGAATTGTTACTCAGGGACAGACACAGAATTGTTACTCAGGGACAGACAAAGAATTGTTACTGAGGGACACAGAATTGTTACTGAGGGACACAGAATTGTTACTGAGGGACACAGAATTGTTACTCAGGGACAGACACAGAATTGTTACTCAGGGACAGACACAGAATTGTTACTCAGGGACAGACACAGAATTGTTACTCAGGGACAGACACAGAATTGTTACTGAGGGACACAGAATTGTTACTCAGGGACACAGAATTGTTACTCAGGGACACAGAATTGTTAATCAGGGACAGACACAGAATTGTTACTGAGGGACACAGAATTGTTACTGAGGGACACAGAATCGTTACTCAGGGACACAGAATCGTTACTCAGGGACACAGAATTGTTACTCAGGGACACAGAATTGTTACTGAGGGACACAGAATTGTTACTCAGGGACACAGAATTGTTACTCAGGGACACAGAATTGTTACTCAGGGACAGACACAGAATTGTTACTGAGGGACACAGAATTGTTACTGAGGGACACAGAATTGTTACTCAGGGACACAGAATTGTTACTCAGGGACAGACACAGAATTGTTACTGAGGGACACAGAATTGTTACTCAGGGACAGACACAGAATTGTTACTGAGGGACACAGAATTGTTACTGAGGGACACAGAATTGTTACTCAGGGACACAGAATTGTTACTCAGGGACAGACACAGAATTGTTACTGAGGGACACAGAATTGTTACTCAGGGACACAGAATTGTTACTCAGGGACACAGAATTGTTACTCAGGGACAGACACAGAATTGTTACTGAGGGACACAGAATTGTTACTGAGGGACACAGAATTGTTACTCAGGGACAGACACAGAATTGTTACTGAGGGACACAGAATTGTTACTGAGGGACACAGAATTGTTACTCAGGGACACAGAATTGTTACTCAGGGACACAGAATTGTTACTCAGGGACACAGAATTGTTACTGAGGGACACAGAATTGTTACTGAGGGACACAGAATTGTTACTCAGGGACACAGAATTGTTACTCAGGGACAGACACAGAATTGTTACTGGGGGACACAGAATTGTTACTCAGGGACACAGAATCGTTGAATTAAAGAGTATGTCAGACAACACGCAGAGGAGTGGCAGAGGAGGCAATGTTTTAGGAGCAAGCAGACGTGGCAGCAGAGGAAGGGGTCGAGGCAGCACTAGTCGCAGCCAGAGGCCAGTGCTCCCGGTGTCATCCAGCGGTCGTGTCTCCACCGACAACCCTGCCGTCATCGATTGGTTGGCTCGGTCGTCTTCCTCTTCCCAGGTCACCTCTGACACCTACAGCCAACGGTCGGTGGGTACGTCAGACACAACCGTTAGTTGGCATGGCCCGGGACCTAGCCCACTGAAATCACGTGTCCTCTACCTGCCCCTGTCCTTTGGTGTTCCCTCACCAAGCCAAGTATCGCATGCTGTGGGCTCAGCCCCACTGTACAGTGAGGAAGAGCTAACAGAGGGCGGTCAGGAACGGGGGGAGACATCCGCCTCTTCAGCAGCCAGGCGAAGAAGTACTGGCGAGGAGAGTGGCTCGGTAGCTGGTCTAGAGACAGGTCTGTCTCCTCACCCACACGCAGCCGAGGGGGCTAGTAGTGAGGCGGAGACCCTAATTGATGATGATGAGGCTGATCGCACTTGGCAGCCTCGTCGTCATCAGGCTATTGCTTCCGCATCATCAGGAGAAGAGGGTGCCAGCTTGGCAGCGAGCAAAACAGTCGGTGGGTTGCCCAGGAGGCAGCAGGGTCGCAGCAGTGTCAGTGGAGGCAAACGGCCACGGAGTAGAGCACCAGCTCCACTGCAGCCTACCACCACGGCCAGTAGTGGTGCCGGTGTGCACGGAGGAAGTAGCAGTCAGCCAGTGAGGAGTAGCGGGGGCAAAGTTTCCTACTCGGCGGTGTGGCAATTTTTTGTCAAGCCGCCCGAGGAAGTAAACGTAGCCGTATGTCGACTATGTGGCCAGAAAGTCAAGCGTGGCCAGGGGGCCCATGTTGGGACTACAGCGTTGCGTCAGCATATGCAGCATCGCCATTTGGTGGCCTGGGAAAACCGTGATAAAGATACGGCGGTTCTGCCTGCCTCCTCATGCTGCTGCCAGGTCCAGAGTGTGTCATGGGTCCCTGTACGGCCTCCCATTGCTGCTGTCTCCATCGCCACACTCTGCCATGTGCCACTTTCAGGTCTCCTCACACTGCTGGTGTGTTCCATTTTGTCATAGGGTGCTGGCAGATTACGGGCCTCCCATTGCTGCTGCCAGGCCCGTAATCTGCCATGGGCCCCCGTACCGCCTCCTCATGCTGCTGCCAGGTCCAGAGTGTCTCATGGGTCCCTGTACGGCCTCCCATTGCTGCTGTCTCCATCGCCACACTCTGCCATGTGCCACTTTCAGGTCTCCTCACACTGCTGGTGGGTTCCATTTTGTCATAGGGTGCTGGCAGATTACGGGCCTCCCATTGCTGCTGCCAGGCCCGTAATCTGCCATGGGCCCCCGTACAGCCTCCTCATGCTGCTGCCAGGTCCAGAGTGTGTCATGGGTCCCTGTACGGCCTCCCATTGCTGCTGTCTCCATCGCCACACTCTGCCATGTGCCACTTTCAGGTCTCCTCACACTGCTGGTGCTGTCCATTTTGTCATAGGGTGCTGGCAGATTACGGGCCTCCCATTGCTGCTGCCAGGCCCGTAATCTGCCATGGGCCCCCGTACCGCCTCCTCATGCTGCTGCCAGGTCCAGAGTGTCTCATGGGTTCCTGTACGGCCTCCCATTGCTGCTGTCTCCATCGCCACACTCTGCCATGTGCCACTTTCAGGTCTCCTCACACTGCTGGTGGGTTCCATTTTGTCATAGGGTGCTGGCAGATTACGGGCCTCCCATTGCTGCTGCCAGGCCCGTAATCTGCCATGGGCCCCCGTACCGCCTCCTCATGCTGCTGCCAGGTCCAGAGTGTCTCATGGGTCCCTGTACGGCCTCCCATTGCTGCTGTCTCCATCGCCACACTCTGCCATGTGCCACTTTCAGGTCTCCTCACACTGCTGGTGGGTTCCATTTTGTCATAGGGTGCTGGCAGATTACGGGCCTCCCATTGCTGCTGCCAGGCCCGTAATCTGCCATGGGCCCCCGTACCACCTCCTCATGCTGCTGCCAGGTCCAGAGTGTCTCATGGGTCCCTGTACGGCCTCCCATTGCTGCTGTCTCCATCGCCACACTCTGCCATGTGCCACTTTCAGGTCTCCTCACACTGCTGGTGGGTTCCATTTTGTCATAGGGTGCTGTATGGCCTCCCATTGCTGCTGCCTCCACCGCCACACTGTGGCTCCACACTCTGGTTTTGGCCCCGTGACTGCCCAAATGAGGGAAGTGTGCGGTGGTTCTAAGATCGACGGCACTCATCTGCATGTCATACTGACTGACAGTATTATTTCTCTTCCCCAGCAGACTCCAAGGGCATTTAAATTAAAGGTACAGTGTTCTGCACTAATATAAAGGCTCTCTGAAGCCTAGAAACACCCTTTTATGAGTTAAATTCGCAGCGAATATATTCGCCTCGAATCAAATTTATTCCTCGAATTCGCCGAATCAGCCGAATCGAATTTTTGAATACTTCGCTCATCTCTAATTATTACCCATTCTGGAAGTGGTACATGGCCATGGAAGATGATGGTGCTGTACATAATTTCAAAGGGTTTCCCTCAATTTTTTTTTTTTGTAGATGAAGAGAATTATATTACATCTATCTCTGTCTTCACACAGAGTTCACCTTTCCCTTTAACTGGAACATAATATGATGGGGGATCCAATCATTTTTTGTCACACTGCGATAGAAGGCAGTGGTAAATATCTAGCAATGGAGGCAACTGTCTGAATGGGATTCCCCCTCTTTTTGGAGATATTTCCTGTCATTTCCTTTAGTGTCTTTGGGTCAAGAAAATGAAGAGAAATCTCCCCAATGGGATACAGAGAGCAAGAAAACCTAGAGAGAAATCATAATGCCTCTCTCAAAGTCTTGCAGGATCCTTCTCCCACTGGATCCTGCTTAAACTAAGGGCTTATTGTGACTCCTACTCAGTGGGGTTGATTTACTAAAGGCAAATAGACTGTGCAATCTGCAAGTGCAGTTGCTCCAGAGCTTAGGAAATGAGCAGAAGTGCAAAAAAATGCTGTTTGTTTATTTTCCTTGCATGTGATTGGGTGTTCTTTGCAAAGTGACACTTTGCCTCATTTACTGAGCTCTGAAGCAACTGCACTTTGCAAAATGTACAGTCTATTTGCCTTAGTAAGTCAACCTCACAATGTCTATGGAAGAATCAGATGTATTCCAGCGAATCCAATGACCAAAAGATGTATTCAGAAAAAGGTGTACATATCACACACCCTACCTCAAATGCCGCCCTCTCTGAAAATTGTTATTTTTGATGGGCTTTATTATACAAAGCACATTTCTATGAGCTATTCCAGGTGAAATGCGTAAGCATGGAGTGGAGGTGTGCGGTGTGATTGATGTACTTGTTTCTTCTGCCCACATGGAAGAAAAATATATTTGAAATATATTTTGAAAATATTCTTCACAAATATATTGACATATATTTGAAATACTACAATTTTGGCCATATTCAATATATTTCAAAATATAATTTTACAAACTATATGAAAAACATTCTAAAAAGTACATTTTCAAATATACTGTATGTCTTTAAAAATACAAATCTACATTTTGGAATGCATTTACAAATATATGTAAAAATATATGTTGAAATTACATATATATATATATATATATATATATATATACTGCATGTTGAAATGTGCTTTTTCTATATTACAAAATATATGAAAAACATTTAAAAAAAAATATATATATATTTTTTAAATATTTTCTTCAGATTTTTTTAACATATAAAAAAGTCATTTTAACATGCACTTTTACATATATTTGTAAATGCATTCTAAAATGTAGATTTCTATTTTTAAAGACATGCAGTATTTTTTAAATGTGTTTTAGAAATATTTTTGATATATTTTGTAATATAAATGCATTTCAACATACAGTATATATATATATATATATATATATATATATTTATTGAAATATATTTTTAAATATATTGAATATGGCCAAAATTGTAGTATTTCAAATATATTTTTCTTCCATATGGGTGTAAGCAAACTGATAGGGGTTTTATTCCTTCTGTACTTTACACAAACCTTTTTTTGAAGGTATTTATAGAGAAACTCTTAGCTAAAGGGGTCATCAATCCAATTCCTTCTAATTACCAACTGAAATAATCACACTGACTGTGAACATGGGTTTAAATGGCCACAATAATTTAAAATAACAAAATAAAAAACTTAATAATAGCATAAACAATAAGCACTTTTGATAATGTAGCCATGAGTTGGTCTAAAGGCTAGGTTCACACCTGTGCAGGTGATTGCCACTGCAGGGCTGCAGCTGTTTCCACAGTCACAACCACCCGCACCCAACAAAAGGGCTGCCACTCAGGAGATGCTTACGGCTGAAATTAATCTTAATGGCACCTGCACACACTGAAAATCGCAGCAGCTGTTTTCTCATACAGGGAATAGTACATTTTCAGTCTCCGTGTAGGCTGCGACCTCAGAAATGGAGCATGCATCTTTTCCCTGCATTTTCAGGAGGCACGGCAGCCCATTCAAATGAATGGGCTGCTGTGCCCACGCAGAATAAGGCTCGCAGAGCCTCTAAAGTGTGAACCTGCACAATTTATATTTGCAATTTATATTTTATATATATACACAATTTAGAATTGTTCCTGTCCTCAGGGGCACCCCACTGGCTCAAAAAAGTTACCAAACTAACACATTGTTACTTTTCCCCAGGGGACCTAACTTCTGGAGAACCACCAATAACCAAGCAAGTGGAAGCACCATACCCCAGATAAGCCACCAATTTTGTAACAAGTCAACTATTCACTGCCCCTGAACCTATAGGGTGCACCTCCTCTATATCTTCCCCTGAACTTTCTGGAATAATTATTCAGCAATCTTCATACAAACGTCCATCTAACGTTCCACCACCAATTAGGTAAAACCTTGGCTACACCGACCTCATTAAACACATGCCTTAGCCCCTCTTTGACTTGTTCTTCCCTCTAGTCATGCTGACCCTCTGTCCATTTTGTTTTTTGCAGGTCTTACTTTAATAATAATTATAATAATAAACGGCCACAAGCTGATTTATTTTTAAGCAACTTTGGAAGATTTAGTCTGCTTGGCTTCCATCCTCCATGTTTCTAGGCCTAACATGCACAAACATATAATATAGAAGGCTCACCTTTGTCCCCATCTTGCTCATCGGAGATCTGCTTCAGGTCTATGAAATGAGTTGCCAGAGCCACGTCGTTCATGCTGCCCTCATCCCACACCTGGATCTTTACTCTCCGACACAGCGGTGGGAACATTTCTTTAAATACAATCTGCTCATGCCATACTGGTACTGCCGTGTTTTTCTGGGCTGTGGTCCGACCCTGAGATTCCAAACAAATAACAAATACATTAAATGAAAGCTTTCACCAGAGCAAAACCTGGCAGTTGACTTTCAGTCATGCTATGTACCTTTACATTTCTTTCCTCTTTAATTGTGGATTACATGCATACCTCAATGTTTACAGCTTTACAGTTGTATATGGTTAAGGGTTTACTGCAGGGCAGAATTGCATTGTCTGCAATGGCCAGTTTGTGTTCCAATAGCATAGAAGGAGCATTGTGTTTGAGGCAAGCTTAATTTTTTTCTAATGATCCAAAAAATTTTTTTACCTTGATAAGCCTTTTGGAATTGCAAGCAAGCAAAGTGAGAAGCATTTTGAGAAGGAGAAGTTAGCAATCACTGTCCACATTTTTTTCTCTATATAGGGTTGCTTTAAAGTGGGGATCAGCAACCAGTAGATCCTGGCCAGGTGACTGGTAGATCTCGGTCTGGGCTTGCTGACACACCATCCCAGAGCATCAAACAGTGTACAATGCAGAGGGACTACTTGTAAGGTTGGAGCTGTAGTGGGGCGCAAGAGCCGCATAAGTTGATGTCTCCTCTGTAGTGTTGCTCCTACGCCCTGTCATGGTTGGTGGGTGTAGCACCAGCCAAGCATAACCCATTCAAGTGAATGAGGCAGCTCTGCAATTGCCCTGCAACCTTGTGCGGTACAGCAAACAAGGGGTTAAACAGGCAGCATTGTGTTGCTTTCTAACCACCTGCTTTAAGCCCTTGGACCCCGTAGAAGCATGCAGTTGCAGGGCACTTGCAGAGTGGCCCATTTACTTGAATGGGCCTCGGTTAACAGGCGGTGGCACCTATCAAAAGTAACAGGGGGTTCAAAAGCAACAGGGGGTGTAATTCCTGCTGCCGCATATGTATATCTCTTGGCTTCTGCCTCAGCAGCTAAAGGGGATAGAGATTGGGGGGGGGTGTGTGTTTTTAACCCCCCCCCCAACTTTACATGTGAACAAACCCTTAGGGTGCAGCTGCCGATTCAAATAAAGGGCTCATTCACAGGTGCAGAAAGCACTGCTGCCCCTTTGCAAAGTGATCCAAGTGTGTTTGACAGGTGGTGAGGAGGCAATATGTTGCCTCCTCATCACCTGATTTAAACCCATGATTGCCGTGCAATTCATGCGATTGTGCCGCGGCAGTATAACAATTTGAAGTTTAAATCAGGTGTGAGGAGGTGACACTGTGATGGATGATCTTTGACTTCTCCCATGTTGTTCAGGTAGATCTCCACCTCTTCAAGGTTGCCTACCCTGCTAAAGTTTCTTATGCTCTTTTTTTGTCTTCCTTAATTCTTCCCTCTCTCACCTCATCAATGAAATTCCAAAATGTCTGCTTTCATTGCATACTTTATTTAATGTCATCACCTGCATTGCTTCCCTATGCAGTGCAGGTTGACCATGGCTGGTGGGAGGAGATGACAAGGTAATGTTCATAGTTTCTAGAAAACATCACAGCACCCTGCCTCAGTACTTCTCTCAAGAGCCCCAAGTCCAGAGGGAAGAAGAAGGTTGGCTCTTAGGAGACGTTATACACATATCAAAATGCCTTGATGGGTGGGTGTGAGTCTGGAGGGGTGGGCGTTCTTAGGGCTCATGTACACGGGGCGTTTGAAAAACTCTTCTGAATGATGGAAACTGACTGCTGGAAAACGTAGGTTAAAAACCATCACTTTAGCCACGTTTCCATACCGGCCAATCAGTTATCACATGCAAAGTAGTAAGCAAGATGTCACTTGTGACATCATTGCTTACTACGTGTGAAATCTGTGAATGATCACAGAGGTCACATGGTACAAGGCTATTCACAACAGCCTTGTACCATGTGACAAGCTCTGACCAATCACAGCTCACACAGTATTTCTCAATGGCTGCAAGAATGCAGACAGAGCGAAAGAGAAATGATTGCTTTTACATCCTATATGGGTGTAAAAGCAATCACTGTAAAAAAAAAAAATCTTCATCACCCCCCACAAGTAGTATAGTGTCACCAAGGTGACACTGTACTGCTAGGGTGACGGTATGTAAAAAAAAAAAAACATAAATAATAATATAAAAAAATAAAATAAAAATGTCAAAAAATTTAAAAAAAAAGTTATAATTTTTGGTTATAACTAATTTGGCGTATTTTTTTTTTTACTAAAAAGATAACGGAATACATTTTGGCCAAGATTTATGATGAAATATTATTTATTTACAAAATGTTATAAGAAATCTGTCTCAAAAAAATGGTAAAAAATTCATATGGGTACAGTGTTGCATGAGCGCGCAATTGTCATTCAAAGTGTGATAGCACTGAAAGCTGAAAATTGGCCTGGACAGGAAGGGGGTAAAAGTGTCCGGACAGGAAGTGGTTAAAAGATAACCTCAGGAGACTTTCCCAAATGCCCAGAATAGTAAATAATTAACTATTTCAGACATTTTGAGAGAAATAGAGAGAGCAGAAGCAGAGAGAGCAGTATGTGTTGAGATGACCTGTCTTTTCTGGTTGTATTCACTATGGATTCCATCATAATGCGGCGCGTTCTACCATTTTTTCCTTCACGCGAAACCTGGAACTGACTGCGCTGGTGTACCGGGTCCATTTGAATACAGGGAAAACGCTTTGCATGCATTTCTGATGATGAAAAAAGGCTCTGGACATCATCTGGATATGGAACAGTTAAAAAATGCTTCTAAACGCAAATGCTTATAAACACAGTTAATCGCGTTTACAAGCATTTACAAGCATTTACAAGCATTTGGCGTTTGAAACGCCTGTAAAATCTACTCCTGAATGCAAGTTTGGTACGTTAAAAAAAAAAGACTGTAAACTCAACTGCCTGTAAACGATTACGTGTACTTGGACACATAGGAATACATTCGGGAGAGTTCAGGGGCTGCTGAAAAGAACGCTTAACAGCTTCTGAACGTCAGTTTAGCAGATGCACTGTACATGAGCCCTAAGAACAATTGCATTTGCACACAGATCTTATTAGGTAAAGCTCCCTTGTGATGAAAAGAGGTGAAATCCAATGAATGAAAGAGGTGGGCCAGGAGCAGTCAAGGTGAGGAGGAAAGGACTAAATGAGGATTCAGAACATCATCCAGCCAGGAATGAGGCATGCTTTGTCTGAATTGCTGCAGCTTCTAATGCACACTGTGAGAAGCTCACAGTGTGCAGTATTGTATTTCATAGAAAGATATATCCATACAGGAGACAAGCCTATTGTGCAAGACTGAATGTCAGACTGAGCTGAAAAGTTTATGTATCAAACATTTATTTTATTTATTTATTTCAGGTACTTATATAGTGCTTTCAATTTATGCAGGGCTTTACATATATTGTACATTCACATCAGTCCCTAACCCTCAAGGGGCGTACAATATAAGGTCCCTAACTCACATTCATATATATATATATATATATATATATATATATATATATATATATACAGTTGCAAGAAAAAGTATGTGAACCCCTTGGGATTACGTGGAGTTTTGCATGAATTGGGCATAAAATGTGCTCTGAACGTCATCTAAGTCACAACAATAGAAGAACACAGTCTGCTGAACATAATACTACACAAACATTAGATGTCGCCATGGTTTAATTGCACATAACATGTAAACATTCACAGTGCAGGGAGGAAAAAGTATGTGAGGCCCTAGCTCAATGATTTCTCCCAGAGCTAATTGGAGCCAGGAGTGAGCCAACCTTGACTCCAATCAGTGTGATGATATTGGATGTGTTGCTGACAGCTGTCCTGCCCTTAAAAAACACACACCTGTTTTGGGTTTACTGGTTTCAAGAAGCACTGCCTGATGTGAACCATGCCTCGCAGAAAAGAGCTCTCAGAAGACCTACGATCAAGAATTGTTGATTTGCATGAAGCTGGAAAGGGTTACAAAAGTATCTCCAAAAGCCTTGATGTTCATGTGTCCACGGTAAGACAGACTACCTACAAATGGAGAAAGTTTAGCACTGTTGCTACTCTCCCTAGGCATAGTCGTCCTGTAAAAATGACTGCAAGAGCACAGCGCAGAATGCTGCATGAGGTAAGGAAGAATCCCAGAGTGTCAGCTAAAGACCTACAGAAATCTCTGGCACATGCTAACATTTTTGTTGACACATCTACAATAAGGAAAACATTAAACAAGAATGGAGTACATGGGAGGACACCACGGAGGAAGCCATTGCTGTCCAAAAAGAATATTGCAGCATGTTTGAAGTTTGCAAAAGAGCACCTGGATGTTCCACAGCACTACTGGCAAGATATACTGTGGACAGATGAAACCGAGATTGAGTTGTTTGGGAAGAACACACAACACTATGTGTGGAGAAAAAAAGGCACAACACACCAACATCAAAACCTCATCCCCACTGTAAAACATGGTGGAGGGAGCATCATGGTTTGGGGCTGCTTTGCTGCCTCAGGGCCTGGACGGATTGTTGTCATTGATGGGAAAATGAATTCCAGAGTTTATCAAGACATTTTGCAGGAAAACGTACAACCATCTGTCTGCCAACTGAAGCTCCGCAGAGGATGGGTGATGCAACAGGACAATGACCCAAAGCATACAAGTAATTCAACAAAACAATGGCTGCAACAGCACAGAATACGCCTTCTGGAGTGGCCCAGTCAGAGTCCTGACCTCAACCCGATTGAAATGCTGTGGCATGACCTTAAGAGAGCGATTCACACCAGACATCCCAAGAATATTGCTACACTGAAACAGTTTTGTGAAGAGGAGTGGTCCAAAATTACTCCAGATCGTTGCGCAGGTCTGATCTGCAACTACAGGAAACGTTTGGTTGAGGTTATTGCTGCCAAAGGAGGGTCAACCAGTTATTAAGTCCAAAGGTTCACATACTTTTTCCTCCCTGCACTGTGAATGTTTACATGTTATGTGCAATTAAACCATGGCAACATCTAATGTTTGTGTAGTATTATGTTCAGCAGACTGTGTTCTTCTATTGTTGTGACTTAGATGACGTTCAGAGCACATTTTATGCCCAATTCATGTAAAACTCCATGTGATCCCAAGGGGTTCACATACTTTTTCTTGCAACTGTATATATATACACTAGGGCCAATTTAGACCTACCAGCATGTCTTTGGAGTGTGGGAGGACACCAGAGTACCCAGAGGAAACCCACACAGGCACAGGGAGAACATGCAAAGGCCAGGCAGGTGGGATTTGAACCAACAACCCTAGTACTGCCAGGTGGAAGTGGTAACCATTTAGCCACTGTGCTGCCCTATATACAGTATTCTAAAATCATTACAAAGCCCTCCAATCCTCACACTGTTTTCATAATGTTAAAGTAATACTAAAGCCTATTATTTTTTTAATAACAAATAATCATTATTGATTTGCCGTCCACTGAAAACAATGGTCTGTATTTACGTCAGTAAAAAAAAAATGCCTGTATACCTAAAAAAGCAGTGTGCAAGAAGCCTGATACTTTATAACGTCATTGTTCAGAACAAATATGTGTCATTTACCATCTGTCCTGCAAACATGACGACCACAAACGGGTCTACAAGGTCCTTGTCGTCCCCCATGAAGGCTTTGGTGACATTGGCCATAATACTGGAGTTCATTTTTGGTAGCCCCTCGGCTCTGTAGATCCTCACATAGAACCGGGCCCAGGGTCTTTCTGAGGGAAAACCTTTGGGGATCAGCAAATTCCTGACCAAAACACAATCAAATATATTAATCAGGACAATACATTTCACAGATTAATCCAATACAGCAGCAAAAAAAGAGTCATTGTTGCCTGTCGAAGCTAATTTTCTGGCTTCCTTTTTTTCCCAGTGCTTGTTGGACATTGAAAGATGGACATTGACTGACCGAATGGCAACTGTCGCATTTTACCTTCCACTGGATTTTATAAGTCCAGATCACCATATGCTGACCTACCTTAAGTGGTGTTAGAGATGATCAAATGTAACTGGCTTCAAATCGCAGTTGTCAAACTCATTGCAAATTCTAGGAAATAGTGAGCTTTAATCTGAAACCCAGTAAAGTCTATGTGCAGTGAAACTTGAAAATCAACTTTGGCCATTTTCAAAGCTAATAGGCATCAAATAGTCATACAAAGGGAATAGGGGGCTGGGCAATGGTGGACATGTACCAAAGCAACAGAAAAATGTACCATTCAATGTGAAGAACATCCTTTTTTATTCAACTTTGAGGGAGATTTCTAAAAAAAACAGCAATCCTTTAGGGGCGGACTGACAACTCTTGTGGCCCCCGGGCAATAGTTGATCATGGGGCCCCTGTGTCCTCGCCCACACTCCAACCACACCCAAAAAAGCCTATGAAAGGTACCAGGGGCATCTCATGGGGCCCCCTACTGACCCCGGACCCTTGGGTGGTGTCCGAGTTCCCAAATGGTCAGTCCGCCCCTGGGGATGCCTTTAAGCTGTATGCATTATCACAGAAGAATATGATACAATATAAATACAGACGTACCTCGGTTTACGAATTTAATGCATTCTACGGGACTTTTCGTAGTGCAAAAAATTCATAAACCGAAACGCGGTTTCCCATAAGAATGCATTGAAAACCAATAAATCCGTTCCGGAGGTCAGAAAAAAGTTTTTAAAAAAAGGTATTTTATCTGTTCAAAACTCTTTATAAAGTGCACTTTAAAGGCATACATACTGTACAGGGGCATGATTAAAAAAATTCATAAATGTATTGAAAACCAATTAATCTGTTCCGGAGGTGAGAAAAAAGTCAGGAAAAAAGTAAAAAAAAAGTCTTATCTGTTCAAAACTCTTTATAAAGTGCACTTTAAAGGCATAGTATTGTACAGGGAAATGATTAAAAAAAAATTTGTAAATGCATTGAAAATCAATTAATCTGTTCGAATTGCGAAAAAAATTTGTAAACTGAGGCATTATTGTCAATGGATATTCATTCGTAAACCAAAAATTACGTTAACCGAGGCGTTCCTACGCCTGTACTCAGTAAGTCAAACAAATAACACAGAAGTAACACCCTGCAGAAATACTGTTTGCAGGATGTTAAATGGACACAAGATGGCAGTGTCCTGCAGCCCAGTTGAAAAGCTTTGTGGGATTCGGAGACTGAATTGCAGGATTTCACTGTTTGACAGAGAGCTATTAAACTACATTTCCCAGAAGAGCTTGCGGACAGATAAATACAGGAGCCCAGGAACCAGTGGACAGGATGTGGATGGAGAGAGAGCTGAAATGCAGGTGTAAGGAGAGGATCGTGCGGGACACCGAAGGTCCCAGCTGGGCCAGACTGTTGAGAGTGGAGGAGAGAGGGAGAGTTGCTGACACCGCTGATATTGGGCGGACAGCCCTGAGAGCAGGCGAGCTGGAGTGCTACTATCCTGAGTGATCTCCTGGGTTGACCACCAACAAGCACTCCTACAGGCGACCTGTGCCACTTTGGGCCTGACACCCGGCTCTGAAGGGAGGATGTGCACGCCGGCCGGATCCTCAGCTGTTCCCTTCCAGCCACCACGCTGCTCCAGCGGTACGCTGACTACACCATCCTCCCTTCTGATGACAGCTCTTCACCCTGTACACCCATCTGATCGATGTCACAACCTACTACGGTTTTTAATGCTTATATTAACCTCTACCATGTGAATGTTTCTACCTTTCAACCTTAATAAAATGGTATGCTGCACTTAGAGGCGCTTCTTCTCCTTCTCTTTTTTCCAGCATGTGCTTGCTGTTTAAAGCTCACATTAAATGAGATCATGTTATGATCACTGCTACCCAGATGTTACAAATGTTGTAATTTTAGATTACGACTTTTAAAATCATATTCTATGAAGAAATAAATCACATAACTGACATCATTTATTTGTAATTTTGTCTTTTTTGATTTATTTAAAGCTGACATTTAATCTGCTTTTTGATTCCTGGTTCCTCCTTTACCCTCCCATCAACAAGCTAAATGAAATGTAAAAAATTATTTTACATTAACTACCTAATTTTAGACCCAGTGATTTCACAACTGAGTCCAGTGCTTTCCCACATGGAAGAAAAATATATTTGAAATATATTTTAAAAATATTCTTCCCAAATATATTGACATATATTTGAAATGCTACAATTTTGGCCATATTCATATATATATATATATATATATATATATATATATATATATATATATATATACACACATATATACATACACTGCATGTTGAAAGGCATTTTTTATATATTACAAAATAAATGAAAAATATTTCTAAAAATATATATTTTTTAAAATATATTCTTCAGATATTTTTTAACATATAAAAAAGTCATTTTAACATGTATTTTTACATATAGTTGTAAATGCATTCCAAAAATGTAGATTTGTATATTTAAAGACATACAGTATATTTGAAATGTATTTTTAAAAATATTCTTCATATATTTTGTAATAAAAACGTATTTCAACATGCAGTGTGTATATATATATATATATATATATATATTTATATATATATATACAGTGGGGATCGAAAGTTTGGGCACCCCAGCTAAAAATTTGTATTAATGTGCATAAAGAAGCCAAGGAAAGATGGAAAAATCTCCAAAAGGCATCAAATTACAGATTAGACATTCTTATAATATGTCAACAAAAGTTAGATTTTATTTCCATCATTTACACTTTCAAAATAACAGAAAACAAAAAAATGGCGTCTGCAAAAGTTTGGGCACCCTGCAGAGTTAATATCTTGTACTGCCCCCTTTGGCAAGTATCACAGCTTGTAAACGCTTTTTGTAGCCAGCCAAGAGTCTTTCAATTCTTGTTTGAGGTATCTTTGCCCATTCTTCCTTACAAAAGTCTTCCAGTTCTTTGAGATTTATGGGCTGTCTGTCACGCACTGCTCTTTTAATGTCTATCCATAGATTTTCAATTATGTTGAGGTCAGGAGATTGTCAAGGCCATGGCAAAACCTTCAGTTTACGCCTCTTGATGTAATCCCCCTTGGATTTCGAGGTGTTTTTAGGATCACTATCCATTTGTAGAAGCCATCCTCTCTTTAACTTCAGCTTTTTCACAGATGGCATCAAGTTATCATCCAAAATTTGCTGAAATTTTATTGAATCCATTTTTCCTTCTACTTGTGAGATGTTCCCTGTGCCACTGGCTGCAACACAACCCCAAAGCATGATTGATCCAACCCCATGCTTAACAGTTGGACAGAGGTTCTTTTCATTAAATTCTGTGCCCCTTCTTCTCCAAACGTACCTTTGCTCATTCCGGCCAAAAAGTTCAATTTTAACCTCATCGGTCCACAGAACTTGTTTCCAAAATGCATCAGGCTTGTCTATATGTTCATTTGCAAAGTTCAAACGATGATTTTTGTGGTGAGGACGTAGAAGAGGTTTTCTTCTGATGACTCTTCCATGAAGACCATATTTGTACAAGTATCTCTTTATAGTGGAATAGTGTACCACAACTCCAGTGTCTGCTAGATCTTTCTGGAGGGATCGTGCAGTCAAACGTGGGTTTTGAATTGTTTTTCTCACAATCCTGTGAGCTGTTCTGTCTGATATTTTTCTTGGTCTTCCAGATCTTGCTTTAACTTCCACTGTTCCTGATGACTGCCATTTCTTAATTACATTCCGAACAGAGGATATTGACATCTGAAAACGCTTTGCTATCTTCTTATAGCCTTCTCCAGCTTTGTGAGCGTCAACTATTTTCAGTTTCAGTTTTCTAGACAACTGCTTAGAAGAACCCATGGTGCTGATTGTTGGGGCAAGGTCAGATGAGTCTGGGCATTTAAAACCTTTGAGATTGACATAACCTGGTCCTCCCAGACGATGATTGAGAACAATCCATGACACTGGCAGGTCTCAGCTTGGCAAAGGGGGCAGTGCATGCTATAAATTCTGCAGGGTGCCCAAACTTTTGCAGGAGCCATTTTTTTGTTTTCTGTTATTTTGAAAGTGTAAATGATGGAAATAAAATCTAACTTTTGTTGACATATTATAAGAATGTCTAATCTGTAATTTGATGCATTTTGGAGATTTTTCCATCTTTCCTTGGCTTCTTTATGCACATTAATGCAAATTTTTAGCTGGGGTGCCCAAACTTTCGATCCCCACTGTATATATTTATTGAAATATATTGAATATGGCTAACATTGCTGCATTTCAAATATATATCAACATATTTGGGGAGCATATTTTTAAAATATATTTCAAATATATTTTCCTTCCATATGGGTCTCTATGCAAAGTTGGCAGATTATGGCTGATGATAGCGGCTGGCATGATGCTGTACATCTGCTTCTTGAAAACATCACAGTTAACAACACCCGCATACTGAGCCTCCATGGGTAAAAACTGAAATCCAGTATATGAAAGGGGTGGGACAGGGACAGTAAGGCTTGGGGGGAAAAGATCAGATGATACTGGATGTCCTCCAGCAATGAAATAAGGCAGGCTCTACCTAATGTGATGCAGATTCTAATGTACACCATGGAAAGCCTACAGAGATCAGTGAAATGAGAGTAAGCAATGTCAGTACAGGAAAGGAGCCTTTACAACTGTGTAGGATGACGGTAAGGCTTGGACTCAGCATGAAAGATCACCTACATGGCTTTTAATATAACAAAACATAGACATATACATGCTAAAGTACAGTATATGTACAGAATAGTAAATTGTAGAAACACATTATTGTGGGATTCCGAGAGCCCAGGTTTCCCAGGAGGAATCAGTGGGGCATTGGTATACCACCTGCACCTCCCAGGGGCATCAGAAGTATTTAGTAAGTTTAGTATTTTTTTTCGTAAAACCTTTATTTTTGGCAGCATGTTTCACGCAGTATGTACGGGCAGTGGTGCATTTAGGTTTTGTGGTGCCCTAGGCAACACAAAAATCGGCCACCCCAACCTCCCCGCGGAGAGAGCCTGATACCAACCAGCACCCCCCCACCCCACCCCACTGTGGGGAGAGCATAACACTGACCAACAACCCCCCAAAGGACAGATGCTGACACCGACCAACCCCCCCCCCCTTCCCAAGCGTGGAGAGTGTATAACACCAACCAGCAACCCACCCCCCCAAAGGGGAGAACCTGACACCAATCAACACCGCCTCCCTTCCCCCCCGGCCAACAAGAGAGCCTTCAATTACCACACCGCCTCCCCCATACACCTGCCGCAACCCCCTTCCCCCCCAACAAGAGTGAGACAGAAACTCACAGACACTCACCTTAACAGCTCTGGACATCCCCTGGAAACGAGAGTCGGATTCTACATACGCTGTCAAGCAGCTCGCAGCCTCTCTTGGATCCCACTTGGTCCCCATGCGGTGCGTGTTCCTTCTTATGGGGGGAAGTGCTGCCCCCCTGAAAAATGCCACCCTATGCAAATGCCTTGTTTGCCTTGTGGTAAATACGCCCCTGTGTATGGGTAAGGGGTGAAGGGGAGGTCATTAAAGCAGACCTTTCATTTTCATGGATGGCCTACCTAAAAGTGAACCTCTCAGTATATTTACACATCTGTATGAATAGATCCCTGATATTAATTGATAAATAAATATTGATAAATTTATCATTAAAAAGTCATCCTTGAGCGCCAGTCCAACGACTTTTCCTAGGCTGAGATGATGTTATTAATTTGCTACAGGCAAGAGGAAGCATTTCCACAGCCTCCCTTCCCCCAGTGATCAGACTTCAAAATTGTAACTTTGTAGCATATCACAAGGTGACAGACTGCAGTAAGGGGGCTGATCTGAGTCAGACATTTGTGAACATAGCCAAGGCCTGGACAGGCACCATGATTGTATCATATATGAGCTGGGATCTCAGTCAAGGAAATAGATAGTGATCCCAGACAAAGCCTGAGCAAAGATCGCTCAGTCCTTCTGGAGGGAAAATCAGATGAAGGTATTGTCAGGGGTAGTACTGCGAGAGGTAATAAATACCTGGAAGTGTTACACTAGCACATTACTGATGTAGCGCCTTCTAGTTCAGCTAGATAGGATTTTTGTGAGTCCGAGGATTGTTAGAAGTCTGGGATGAGTCAGCCTGGGAGAGAGATAGAGAGGTCACCTCGGGACAGGTGGGGAGGCTCTACAGGTTGGGGCTTCTGGAGCCCTCCAACCCTTCCAGAAACTGCTGGAACTTTCTGGAAGAGGGGTGGAGGCCCAGATTTGCATGTTTAAGGGAACTTGAACAATCAGGAGGTTGGGCTTGGTAGCTAAGAGCAACCCTTGAATGTAAGAGAGCCTGTGCAGCACAGTAGTGTTGGAGTCAGGTGGAAGATGGACTGAGAGAAGGTGCTGGAGTGTAGAGCCTGGGAAGGTGCCCCAGGGAGAGGGCCTACCTACAGGCTGGTGCTGGCTGGAAGGATCTCCACTGTGCCACAAATCTTCTAGGTAGGACATCCTGTCAGCAGAGAAGGAGCCAGCCCAGCAAGAGGCCTGAAAGCAGCTGCAACCCATCAAGCTAACAGGACAGGACAATGTGAGTACTCCTACCCCGGTCAGGGGAGAGGGCTATCAGGTACAAGACCTAACTAGTTCTCATACGGAACTACTTAATTGCAGATCTAAGAATCCGTTGCCCAGGGATACACTCAAGATAGCCATCTGGAAGAGGAAGAATTCATATGGGGTCTGAGGAGGTACACCAAAGGGGACATCAGAGCTACCATTTTAGTCTACTTTTTTGTACATAATACAGTTTGCTGAGAAGTTTGTCCTCAAGTTTGCAGTTCCTTGGGCATCCCATAAACCCCTAAACCCCGAATAGCAACAAAAAACCAAGCTCAAGGACTGTTTTACTGACTCTTTGTGTGAAGATGTGGAAAAATGTGTGTTGCCTGGCCATGCAGGGCTTAGGGGGACCCATCAAATTCAGCGGCCTTTAAGGGGGGTGAGTACTAGACTGACTGCAAAAAATATACTATATCTGATGCTAGGTCCACATCAATTGAATTATTCATAACTAAACAGGTTGTTTTGTCAACGCTTTCAGATCAAGTACATTTTCTGAATCAATTTAAAGCGTCTGATCATAAAGAAGGTTCAGAGGAAACCATTAATCCACTTGAAAAATGCAGCTTGGTTAAAAGCTATGTAAAGGCATAAAAAGTGTCTAAAAATAAATCCATATAATTAACATTTACTGCGCCTAATTGCATCATTGGAAGTTTTTTTTTTATTAGGAGTGCTTAGAGAAGAAAACACATTTTTCTGTTTGTCTTATTAAAAAAGCAGATAATTAGAGGTTAAAGTGTATTACTGTCTCCAGGCAGTGAAGAGCAGAATAATTCTATTCTACAATGTGATCAGCTTTGACGATATTATACAATGCACAGGCTGACTAATGGCAATTTTTTATATGTGTGACATTTTCAAATATATTATAGCTATACAGCAGATGATATAATTAGAGGTGCAAAAAAAAAAATGATGTAGCACCAGGATAATTATAGAACCCCTCACTATACACTCTTCATCTTTCAGTGGAACTGAACTCAAAAAGTGAAGATTGATTTTGTTATAAGGAGAAATACTAATTGTGCCTAAGCAGTAAACTGAAAAATCTTCCTTTTGTCTGTAGCACTACCCTCTTAGGAGTCTCCAGAAGATTTGGGTCCCCCTATAGTCCTGCACAGCCAGGCATCACACATCTTCACCGAGACATGCATCCACAGTCAGAAACCAGTACTTGAGCTTTGGTTTTGTTGTTTTATTGAGGGGATTTAAACCGGGATAGGGTTGGGGGTGTACGGGATGCCCAAGGGAACCGATAACTGAGGACAACTTCCTGGAACTATTTACAAGCCTTCAAGCACAGTCTCTAAAGGAAAGCTATCCAGCCTCTCCCAATGTATCACCCCAGACCTTAGATGAACTTCTTCTCTTCACCCAGCAGTCTGGAGGTATCCCTGAACAGAGGATCCAGTTCTTGTCACTTTAAGAGATGAACAGTCACTGGTAAGAAGCAAATCTGGTTTCCCACCATAGTGCTCCTTCCCCTTACCGCCAGGGGCTGCAGGTTTACTCCCTCAGATCCTCTCCTTTACCGCTTGTGGGTTGGTGGCTGCTACCAGGCCTATCAGCTGGGCTTCTCCTTCCCTGCCATACAGGTGTTCCTCGCTCAGGAGGCTGGTGAGCTCTGAGCTTCTCCCTTTCCAGCTCCAGGCCTGCAGATAGGCCCCATCTCACTGGGCCTACTCACAGCCCCCTTCTTTCAGCCTCACATCTTCCTCACTATCTTCCACCCAAACTCTCCTGTAGCTGAGCAGGCTCCAACACTTTAGGGGGGGCCAGCCCCATGCCAAGCTTTCTGTTGGGGATTGGCTAGGACCCCTCAAGAGTGCAAGCCAGCCACTCCTCAGATCCACCCTCTGCCTCTAGGGCCTTTCTTCAAAGCCCTAGAGCAGGGAAAAATTCCAGAGGGGCCGGTCTACTAAGCCTCTCGGCTCCTGACCACAATTTGACCTTCTGGCTATTACACCCAGGCTGCTACTCAGCCCTCCTCACTGACAATCAAGACTCTAGCTCTCCCTAGTTAAACTAGGAGGGTACTACATGTCTGAAAAGTAGCCTGTGAAAACAGCTCTGTGTTAGCCTGTGTGTTCATGCACACACAATTACAAGCTCACATTTGTAGTGCTAAGGTAAAACTATTCTCACCTAGGCAAGATTGCAGAAGTGGGAAGGGGTACCTTTCAGAAAAAGGCACCCATCTCCAGAAAAGAAAACTACCATATATGTGTAGCACTACTCCCTTAGGATTTGATAAAATGTTGGGTCTTCCTATAGTCCTGCACAGCCAGGTAACATGCATTTTCACATAGACTTCCATCCAGGAGTCAGTGACCAGTCCTTGAGCTTTGTTTGTGTTTTTTTAGGGGATTGTAACTTGGATAGGGTTAGGGGTGTACGGGTTGCCTCATGGAACTGTGAAACCAAGTACAACTTCCCGAAACTACTTAAAAGTGTTTAAAGCAAAACAGTCTCTTTTGGGGAGCTAGCCAGCGTCTCCTTGAGTACCACCCCCCCCCCCACCCCAGACCCCAGATACTCCTTATCCAGCTGTTCTGGGTGAATCTCTGAGCAGGGGATCCAGGGGATCATGAATGGTGAAACAGTCCTGGGTGTCAGGATAATCCTGTTTCCCACTAGAGTGCTCATTCCCCTATCTGGCACAGGGGTTGCAAGTCTACTCACTCAGTCCTTCTCCTGTGCTGCTGGTGGGTCGATGGCTGCTACCAGGCATTTTAGCTGGGCCGCTCCTTCCCTGCCTCACAGGTGGTCCTCTCTCAAGGGGGTGGTGAAGTCCTCCTTCCAAGGTCCTCTGCCTGTAGGTGAGCCCTCTCCATCTGGGCATCCTCACAGTCTTCCATCCTCACATCCTCCTCAACTCTACTCCTCTCCACTGCTCTCCACCTCTTGCTGAACAGGCAGTTACTTTTAAATGTTGTCCTGGCCCCTTGCCAAGGCTCAGATCCACTCACTACTTCTAGACCTTTCTCCAAAGTTCTAGAGCAGGGGGAAATTCCAGAGGGCTGGTTTGCAGAGACTCTCAACTCTGACCACAATTTGACCCCTGCTAGCTATCACACGCAGGCTGCTATTCAACCCTCCTTGCTAACAACTAAGGTCTAGCTCCCCCTAGCTGACTAGGAGGGTGCTACATATGCTATGTTGGGGGCGAATGAGCAGTACTTTTATTTTTAGGTGAAGGTCCCTTTAAATAGAACAGTACAATGTACAGATTATCACTGAGCTATTTAAGAATAATCTTTGGTATAAAATGAGTAATATTCCATAGCAGCAGACAAATATTATTCAACATATACTTGAGAACTAAATGCAACCTAGTAGTGTAATGGCTTACTTTTCTATTTGTTCCTCGGCATCACTGACTTTCTGGGACGATTGCACGCTGTCTCCTTTGCCAGCCACAGTAATATCACATTTCAGGTACCCCTTAACGCCCGTTCTGATGTCATCAGGATCAGTCAGAAGGGCCCATTTGTCACTGAAATGATGCCCTAAAAATATAAAATGATTGTATCACAGCAGTGTTGGATTTATTGTAATTTTTACTTATTTAAAGCTGAACTTCTGGCAGATATAAAAAATAAAGCAGGTATATGTATTCATTGAAATAATTCAACATATTTTTGCATTACCTAGTGTAAGTATATTAACATACTGTATATTCATATCAGTCCCTGCCCTCAAGGAGCTTACAATCTAAGGTCCCTTTCTCACAAACATACACATATGAGGTGGTATCAAAAACTTTCAAGACTAGTTTTGTAACACACCAACAGATGGCAGCACAAGGCTGTACACACAGTCACAGGGAGCACCAACCTTCATAAGTGTGTGTGTTAAAAGACATCATCCTGTATACATCGGGAGCTGTGCAACTGGTGTTATTCTGACCACAAGCGTTACCACATCTGCTATTTCATCATGGACAGCAAGTTAGAACAAAGATCAAGCATGAAATTCTGTGTGAAACCTGTACAGTCAAGTTTCGGCACTCGTAATGATCCTTGACATGAATGACGGATCATTCACGGCACACTGATGGAGTTATTGGCAGACTTTGAAGTGGTGTTCCTTCTGCTCCTGGGTCAGCAGTCTGGGGACGAACTTGGCAGCAACACGTCGCATGTTCAAATCACACGTGAGGATTGCCTGGACTGTTCCATTATGACACACCAACAATGGTAGCAATTTTGTGGATTGTTCTCCAACGATCATCATGCAAGTTGCCAAATGGTTTTGACATTTTTAGGGGTTGAGCTCATTGAAGGTCTTCCTGATCTCCTGTCATCTTCCAGTGATGTACTTCCACTCTTGAAGTGTGCATGTCACTCAACACACCTCAAACAACTCATTGCAGCATCACCATCAACTTGCCGAATCATGCAAACATCTCTGTGGCAGATTTTCTCAGTTTTACACAGAATTTCATGTTTTATCTTTGTTTTAACTTGCTGTCCATGATGAAATAGCAGACGTGGTAAAGCATGTGGTCAGAATAGCACCAGTTGCACAGCTCCCGAAGTACACAGAACAATGTCTTTTGCCACACAGTGCTCCCAGTGACTGTGCGTTTAGCCTTGTGCTGCCATCTGTTGGCATGTTACAAAACTAGTCTCAAAACTTTTTGATGTCACCTTGTACTAGGGCCAATTTAAACAGGAGCCAGCTAACCTACCAGCATGTCTTTGGACTACACGAGGAAACCAGAGTAACATAGGGAGCGTATGCAAACTCGCAGGTAGTGTCCTTGTTGGCATTAAAACATAGGACCCTAGTGCTGCAAGGCAGAGGTACTAATCACTAAGCCACTAGGTATCAGACTGGGAGATGGGAGAGGAGGGGCAGAACTAGAAGCCATTTACAAAGGCTGGAAAGGAGCATGCTGACAGGAGGCAACAGAGTGAAAGTCAATGTCCAATCACAGTCTGAGGGTGGGGAGCTGACCTAGCATTAATGATTACCTGCAGTAGAGGAAAATTAGGTCTTCAGGCTAATTATGGTATGTTGCAGTTATGTAAGTCTCAGAACTGAATGGACAGAAATTCCAGTCCATAGGCAGAAAAAAAATCTTCCATAAATGTATTTCAGCTGCGTATTTAACATTCACCTGGAGTTCAGCTTTACAGAAAAAAGAGAGTGGGATGATTGGCACTGTGAAGATAAACTGGCAGCTGCCCCAGTTGTTCTTTTGGATCAACAGTATTAAAAACATTATTAAAATTAGATATTTATTATAGGAATTAGATGCATTTTTTTTTTGTGTAGGGGGCTCGGGGGCCATATATGGCTCAGTTAATTGCTGACCCAAAGGACCGGCATCAAGACAGGGCCTTGTAGAGCTTCCCTGGGGAAAAGGAATTGACTGGCATAGTGATAACAAATGTTGCAATGTATGAGATAATAAAAGACAGGGTATAGCTGCCTGTGTTCAGATTCTCTTTATAGCACACTGGGTGCCAGTAGGTTCGAAGACAGACAGATTGTCTATGAGCCGTTAACCCTCGGATTCTAATGTTCCCATTGCGCTGCTTAGAAATAATTAATTTATTCTGCAGTCTGCATACAGGAATAGTCTGCTTTATTATTTGCACTATGTTTGGAGCCTGACTCGTTGAGCATTTCGTCACAATTAAATCCAACGAGTTGGAGGACAAAAGTAATTGAAGCTTTGTGGGTAATTGAATTACAAGGCTGCTTCATGGCAATTGCTCAGCAAAACAATGGCAATATCCAGCAATTTTTATGTTCACTGAAAGAACAACTGATAAAAAGCCCAAGTCTGGGTTAAAGTATGCGGCTTAAGAAAAAAAAGAGAGAAATTATATTATTTATTACAGGTTCTTCTATAGCGCTGTCCAGGGGCGGACTGACCATTTGAAAACTTGGGCACTGCCCGAGGGCCCGGGGTCAGTAGGGGGCCCCATGAGATGCCCATGGTACCTTTTTCATAGGCTTTTTTGAGTTTGGGCAAGGACGCAGGGGCCCCATGATCCCCTATTGCCCGGGGGCCCCATGAATTGTCAGTCCGCCCCTGGCGCTGTCATTTTACACAGTGCTTTACATATACACTATATTGCCAAAAGTATTGGGACGACTGCCTTTACACGCACATGAACTTTATCGGCATCTCAGTCTTATGGGGGTCATAGATGGGTCGAAAATCGGCCAATTTTTCGGCCGAAAAGAAAAAAATCAGCAAATTTTCGCATCGTTAGTGGGTTAATTGGTTGGCCATTTTTTGGGGTTTTGGCACATTTTTTTTATCGGTCATGTTGGAAATTTCACGGCTGATTTTAACGATCGGCCGATTTTCCCAACAATGATGGGCAAATCGGCCCATCGTTTTACCGATAAAAAATCTGCGCATGAGCCATGACCTGCAAGAAGAAAAGAAATGAAGAAGAAGAAAAGAAGAAGAAGAATTCCAGTCCGCTATTATATTTTATATGAAAAAGTCTTGTGGTTGCAACAATGTATCCATTTGTATCCGAATAAAAACATCTGTATCCGAAATGGATACAAATGGATACATTGTTGCAACTGCAAGACTTTCATGTAAAATATAATAGCGGGGCAATCTGCAAGGGGCAGAAGTAATTATGGGGTTAAATGCCAGCCGTAGACGGGCCGAAAATCAGCCGATTTTTTTTTTTACCGTTGGTGGTAACGTTGGCCGATCAAACGACAGATTTTTCGTTTTGTTTTTTTTTAAATGGTCGTTTTTCGACCTGTCTATGGCCTGCATTAGTCCATAGGTTCAATATTAAGTTGACCCCAGTGCAGGGGCGGACTGACAACTCATGGGGCCCCCGGGCAATAGGGCATCATGGGGCCCCTTACTGACCCCGGGCCCTCGGGCAGTGCCCGAGTGATCGAATGGTCAGTCCGCCCCTGGGCCCCACCCATTGCAGCTATAATATTGTAGCTTCAACTCTTCTGGGAAGGTCGTCCACAAGGATTAGGAGGGTGTCTATGGGAAGGTTTGATCATTCTTCCAGAAGCACATTTGTGAGGTCAGGCACTGATGTCGGATGAGAAGGCCTGGATTGCAGTCTCCGCTCTAATTCATCCCAAAGGTGTTCTATGGGGTTGAGGTCAGGACTCTGTGCAGGCCAGTCAAGTTCCTCCACCCCAAACTCACTCATCCATGTCTTTATGGACCTTGCTTTGTGCACTGGTGCGCAGTCATGTTGGAACAGGAAGGGGGCCATCCCCAAACTGTTCCCACAAAGTTGGGAGCATGAAATTGTCCAAAATGCCTTGGTTTGCTGACTCCTTAAGAGTTCCCTTCACTGGAACTAGGGGGCCAAGCTCAACCCCTGAAAAACAACCCCACACCACAATACCCCTTCCACCAAACTTTACACTTGGCACAATGCAGTCAGTCAGAAGTACCATTCTCCTGGCAACCGCCAAGCCCAGACACATCCCTCAGATTGCCAGACAGAAAAGCGTGATTGGTCACTCCAGAGAACACGTTTGCATTGCACTTTGTGATGTAAGGCTTGGATGCAGCTGCTCGGCCATGGAAACCCATTCCATGAAGCTCTCTATGCACTGTTGGGCTAATCTGAAGGCCACACCAAGTTTGGAGGTCTTTAGCTATTGACTCTGCAGACAGTTGATGACTTCTGCGCACTGTGCGCTTCAGCATGCGCCAACCCCGCTCTGTCATGTGACGTGGCCTACCACTTGGTGGCTGAGTTGCTGTTGTTCCCAGTTGCTCCCACTTTGTTATAATCCCACTAACAGCTGACCGTGGAATATTTAGTAGCCAGGAAATGTCACGGATGGACTTATTGCACAGGTGGCAACCTATCACGGGACCACGCTTGGAGTCACTGAGCTCCTGAGAGCGACCCATTCTTTCACAAATGTTTGTAGAAGCAGTCTGCATGCCTAGGGGCTTGATTTTATACAACCTGTGGCCATGGAGGGGATTGGAACACCTGAATCCAATTATTGTACATTCTTTAAAAATCATACAATGTGATTTCCTGAATTTTTTTTTAAAATTCTGTCTCTCAGAGTGGGAATGCACCTACAATGTGAATTTCAGACCCCTCCATGATTTCTAAGTGGGAGAACTTGCAAAATCGCAGGGTGTTCAAATACTTCTGTTCCTCACAGTATAATTTATGTCACTTTTTGGGTTTAATACGATTGTCAGCACAGAATATAGTAACATTGCAAGAGGATCTTGATAAAATATGGGGGGTTGGTGGCTATTTGGTAGATAAGGTTCATTATTGAAAATTGTAAAGTTATGCAATTGGGGGTTTAAAATCTGCACTCATTAGGAGGTGCATTACTGGGGGAATCTGAGATGGAAAAAGATTTGGGGGTCCTCGTACGTCACAGACTTATCAATTGCATGCAATGACAGGGTGCAGCTGAAGCAAACAGAATACTATCATGCATTAAAAGGGGTATTTATTTGAGAGATAAAATGATACTTTGACAACTTTACAAAACACTAGTTGGTTCACATCTTGGCCTCATCACAGTACAGCTCTGGTCACCAATTAACAAGATTCCACTAAAGGGGCCCACGCGCACACAGACTATGCATACCCCCCAACTTTTGGACTTGAGAATGAGGGACACATTAAGGAGACAGAAACCTGCGGTGAAAACATAGCACGCTGCGACAAAAGTGGGTGTGATTAAATTATGCTGAATATTGGGCCTGGGATAACTGGAGAGAACTGCTTCCACTCCCTTTTTACACTACCCCACCTCTTTGTTCACTCTGTCTCTTCTCTGTGTACTCAATTTTGGGGGTGTGGATGTCTGGAGGAGAAGTTGCACCCTATCCTCCCTTTCTGCCCTGGTCTGCATCCTACCACCTCTCTTCTCACCTTTGCACCCCGATTGCCCTTTGTTAACCTGTACATCCCAACAAGCCTCTCTTCTAATCTCTGCATCCCAGCTCCCACTCTCAGCTAACCTCTGAACCATAGCTCCTCTCCCTCTCCTAACCTCTACTCCCCTCTCTGCTCACTGTTGCACTCCACTCTCTCTGCTAACCTCTGCACTGCAATCCTGCCCTGCCCAGCATTGGACACGTAACCCCCCTACTCATCTCTGCAACTACATGATTACATCTGTACCTCCTTCTCTCTACTCGCCTGTCACGTACCTTGGTTGAAGGCCGAGTTGACGAGAGGGCTTCTCTTGCGGCTCTGGTCCGAGCACCCCTGAATGTGGTGACAGAGGTACAAGGCTCAAAGAAGCATGGGTGCCGATGGCTTGATAGCAGGTGACTTCCACGGTCAGAGATGTAGTCAAGGTGAGCCAGGGTCATACACAGTGAGACAGCAATGTGGTCAGGAGGCAGGCTGGGGTCGATACCAGGTTAGTAAGCAGAGCGAGGTCCAGTCAGCACCAGGAGATCAGGCAGAGAATAGATAGAGGAAAGCCGAGGTCAACACCAGGAGATCAGGCAGAGAGTAGTCTAAGACAAGGCAAGGTCAGCACCAGAAGATCAGGCAGAGAGTAGTCAGAGGCAAGCCAAGGTCAGTACTAGGAGCTCCAGCAGAGAATAGTCAGAGCCAAGCCAAGGTCAGCACCAGGAGCTCCGGCAGAGAATAGTCAGGGGCAAGCCAAGGTCAGCACCAGGAGATCAGGCAGAGAATAGTCAGAGGCAAGCCAAGGTAAGCACCAGGCGTTCCGGCAGAGAATAATCAGAGGCAAGCCAAGGTCAGCACCAGGAGATCAGGCAGAGAGTAGTCAGGGGCAAGCCAAGGTCAGCACCAGGAGATCAGGCAGAGAATAGTCAGAGGCAAGCCAAGTTCAGCACCAGGCGTTCCGGCAGAGAATAGTCAGAGGCAAGCCAAGGTCAGCACCAGGAGCTCCAGCAGAGAATAGTCAGAGGCAAGCCAAGGTCAGCACCAGGAGATCAGGCAGAGAGTAGTCAGAGGCAAGCCAAGGTCAGCACCAGGGGCTTAGGCAGAGAGTAGTCTAAGGCAAGCCGAGGTCAGCACCAGGAGCTCAGGCAAAGAGTAGTCTAGGAAAGCCGAGGTCAGCACCAGGAGCTTAGGCAGAGTAGTCAGAGGCAAGCCAAGGTCAGGACCAGGAGATCAGGCATAGAGTAGTCTAAGGAAAGCCGAGGTCAGCACCCTAGATAAGGCAGAGAGTAGTCAGAGGCAAGCCAAGGTCAGCACCAGGAGCTCAGGCAGAGAGTAGTCAGAGGAAAGCCGAGGTCAGCACCAGGAGCTCAGGCAGAGAGTAGTCTAAGGAAAGCCGAGGTAAGAATCCAGAATCCACAGAGCAAGGTTAGGAGCAAGCCAGGTTAGCAACAGAAGATCAATTAGTACAAACCAGGAACACGGGTCACAGGAATCTGAAGAACATCCAGTGATAAGTACACGGCAGAGTCTCCTTTAAATAGGCAGCTTGGTGCCAATGCAGGAAGACGTGCGCGCTGATGCGCGATGGTGCAAAGAAATGTGCCCGCGTGTCAGTGCATGCTGGATAGTAGCCTGGGCTTGTCTGTGTGCTGGTACATGTGCACGGGCATTAGCTGCATGGAATGGGCAGTAGCTGAAGAAGAATTAGCATGAGCTGCACTAGTTTCCTGACATCACCTCTGTACCTCTAACCACCCTCTGCACTTCAGACCCCCCGCCCCCCGTTCACCTCCACACTCTAAATCCCCTCTTTGCTCACCTTTGTCCTCCACTCTCTGTGCTAACCTCTTCATTCCAACCCATCTCTAATCCCCTCCTTGCCCTGCTTTCTTCTTTGCTCACCAGAGCCTCAGGGCAGGACTATGTGTAGCACCCACGAAGCTGCTGGTGGTGCTGGAGGCTTGTGGTACTGACAGCGTTCACTCTGGCTGCTGGGCAGAGCACTGCAGATGTGAACTGTGAGCAAACGTGGTAGGAAGATGGAAGGCAGTCCAAACCCAAGGCAATCAGTAGGATATAGAGTGCTTGAACGCCCCCCGTCCCAGCCCTGCACTTTCTCTGTATCCCCTGCAGGCTGTCCTGATTCCCTGACACTGCGATCCTCTGCCAGCCACCATTGCAGCAGCTGGTATCTCTCCCTGCTGGCTGCCTGCATGTTAAAGTGTTACTAAACCCACAACAGTACAATTAGTCTGTAGATGCAGTAAAGCATGCTTGTTATACTCACTGTGGAACCTAAGGGGTTAATCCTCAGCATTGTGTAAAAAGGCCATTTGTTCTCGATTGCTCTGCACCTTCCTTTGTTCCTTTGACCACTTCTTATTTCCTGGTAAGACAGACTGAACAGTAGGCATTTTGTGTATGCTCAGTTTGGTGTGTATTGCTGGAGGGTTTTTTTTTTTCTTGGGAGAGTGCATGTGATCAGCAGAGGGCCAATCAGCGCTGACCAGACAGAGATCAAGGGTTCTGCAGCCTCCTAGAGCGGAAAGAAAACTCCTCCTACAAGCTTTAACCAGTGCTCGGCTGGACACTGATAGAAGTCACAAGACTGCTCTAACTGCTGATGAGAAAAGGTATTTAGCAGTTTATATTTACTAAAATAATTGCATTTCCATGTTCTGTGTACTGAGTGAATGCAGGATCCGGGGAGACCAGATATAGTGAATGCAGGGTCCGGGGAGACCAGATATAGCGAATGCAGGGTCTGGGGAGACCAGATATAGTGAATGCAGGGTCTGGGGAGACCAGATATAGTGAATGCAGGGTCCAAGGAGACCAGATATAGTGAATGCGGGGTCCGGGGAGACCAGATATAGTGAATGCAGGGTCCAAGGAGACCAGATATAGTGAATGCAGGGTCCGGGGAGACCAGATATAGCGAATGCAGGGTCCGGGGAGACCAGATATAGTGAATGCAGGGTCTGGGGAGACCAGATATAGTGAATGCAGGGTCCGGGGAGACCAGATATAGCGAATGCAGGGTCCGGGGAGACCAGATATAGTGAATGCAGGGTCTGGGGAGACCAGATATAGTGAATGCAGGGTCCAAGGAGACCAGATATAGTGAATGCGGGGTCCGGGGAGACCAGATATAGTGAATGCAGGGTCCAAGGAGACCAGATATAGTGAATGCAGGGTCCGGGGAGACCAGATATAGTGAATGCAGGGTCCGGGGAGACCAGATATGTCGAATGCAGGGTCCGGGGAGACCAGATATAGTGAATGCAGGGTCCAAGGAGACCAGATATAGTGAATGCAGGGTCCGGGGAGACCAGATATAGTGAATGCAGGGTCAAAGGAGACCAGATATAGTGAATGCAGGGTCCGGGGAGACCAGATATGTCGAATGCAGGGTCCGGGGAGACCAGATATAGTGAATGCGGGGTCCGGGGAGACCAGATATAGTGAATGCGGGGTCTGGGGAGACCAGATATAGTGAATGCGGGGTCCGGGGAGACCAGCTATAGTAAATGCAGGGTCCGGGGAGACCAGATATGTCGAATGCAGGGTCGGGGGAGACCAGATATAGTGAATGCGGGGTCTGGGGAGACCAGATATAGTGAATGCAGGATCCGGGGAGACCAGATATAGTGAATGCAGGGTCCGGGGAGACCAGATATAGTGAATGCAGGGTCCGAGGGGGCCAGTTATAGTGAATGTAGGGTCCGGGGAGACCAGATATAGTGAATGCAGGATCCGGGGAGACGTGATATAGTGAATGCAGGGTCCGGGGAGACCAGATATAGTGAATGCAGGATCCGGGGAGACCAGATATAGTGAATGCAGGGTCCGGGGAGACGTGATATAGTGAATGCAGGGTCCGGGGAGACCAGATATAGTGAAGGCAGGGTCCGGGGAGACCGGATATAGTGAATGCAGGGTCTGGGGAAACCGGATATAGTGAATGCAGGGTCCGGGGAGAGCGGATATAGTGAATGCAGGGTCCGGGATTTAGTAACACTTTAAGTTAGTGGAGCCAAATGCTGGAACTTGTTTCGGCATTGAACACCAGGATGCAGCCCTGACCTGCAGGACTCCAGCACTTGGTTGAAATTCTGGGAAGATCCTGCAGGATCCAGGACAGGTGAGAGGTATGCTTTGGACTCAATGGATCTATGTCTTCTTCCAACCTAATCTTCTATATAACTAGGTAACTATATAGTAATATGGAAAGTACAGGGCAAAGTGCTGTAAGACATAACCAACTGGTAGTTCTTTATCATTCTTCTGGTTGCTTTAAAGTTGAAATCTGGGCTAAATAAATATTGTCTACATTCAAGAGGCATGTGGATTCTTTTTTGAATCTCGGTGACCTGTGGTCTTCCGGATTTGTGTAGTAATCCAGCATTAAACAACTCCTGTACTTTGCTTCCATGCAGGCCAGTCTCTGCTGCCCTTTGCCTTTGTGCCAGGTGACTGGTTTTGTCTCCACCCCCTCCTGTTGTTTTCTACTGGCAGTCTGTAGTGAGAGGAGCTGCCTAAACCCACCCACCAGAGCTGCTGTTGGAAACCACGGGGCCCGATACACCCAACCTGACAGGACCCCCCCTAAAAAAAAAAAAATACTCAGTTTACTATGCTTCAGTTATGAATGAACACAGCGAGAGATAGGTATCGATCATTAACTGTGTTCATTTGGGGAAGGAAGGGGCTTATAAATGTAACATAGTTACCTTTCTTCTAGTCTCCATCCTGAAGGATCCTATTGTGTTCTTGCACCTGCTGGTGAGAATGAGAGGAGGGCAGCCGACAGCACTGCTGGGGTGAGGAGCACACAGGGGGGCCTGGGCTGCAGGGGGAAATGTATGGTGCACAGGGAGGGTGATGGGTGCAGAGGGGGCAATTAGTGGAACCGAATCCCTGCATGACTCTCTCTGCAGCAGCTGAAAGACAGTGGGAGGGAGAGGAGAAGAAGCCAGCTTTCAGCTGCTGCAGAGAGAGTCATACAGGGTGTCAGATCCAGTAATTGCCCCATCATCCTCCCTTCCCACATCTAATTCACCCAGCTGCCTGGGCCCCCCTGCTGGCCTGGGCCCCGTACAGGAGAACTGGTGGTACCCCCTTATCCATGGCTTTGCCACCCACTGTCTTGCATTCTGCACTGGCTTTTCACAGCACAGTAATGATGCCATTGCTGCATTTGCAAGATAGTATCTGGGTTTGCAAAGGCATTTTTGTGCACAAAATATATTCAGTATTTAATATTTTAAATGTTAATGGAGTTCAGTCTTTCCACAAGCTGAATTTAAAATGCAGTTGCAACTCTTTTTTGACTGAGAAACCTTTATTTTCAGCACTGAAATAGCTAAGTGACTTGTTCCTACTATCTATCATATTACCTGGTTCATTGTAAACCGTCCCCAAGTCAATCCTAAAGGAACCAATCAGAACGCTTCCAATTAACTTGTTGTGCATAACCTGCATGTAGAATAAAGTAGAAAAAATGTCAGCATGCTTGATTTATCACAATAGATACTGAAGTACTTACAAATTGGATACTACATCTTAGTCTAGGTTCACAGTTAAGCATTTTCCGCTGCATTTTGCAGAAACGCTCTACAATCCATTTAACATGATTTCCTATGGGACAGGTTCACATCTCCGCGTTTTCATCAGCTGTGTTTTTCGGAAAGGGTCAGGGACTTTTTTAAATGCCAAACACTGCCTTTTTTGGTTCTATAGACTTCAATAAAGATGCTATAAAAAAGCATGTACTGTGTTTTTTTATATACGTTTTTTATGCATTTTTATGCGTTTTGCGTTTTATTCTGCCCAGCAAAAAGTTGAAAAATTAAAAAAAAAACATAAAATGCATCGAAAACGCGGCAAAAACACGTGAAAAAAACGCACCATAAAAAGCACTGCAGAAACAGATCAAATGCAAACTGCATAGCTGTGAACCTAGCCTCAAACAGCAGAGCGTCCTGGTAGTTTTTGTGCATCAGGTGTTATTTAGAACCCAGGGTAATCAATTCGTGTCTAGAGAACAAAATGCAGTACATCCCTCCCTCACAGACACATTTCTCCACGTTTGTCTCTTTAAAAATGTTGCAAGTACAGAAAACTATCTGTTGATTCTTCCAGTGAGCTCCTAACTTTCTTAAAGTGGAGCTCCACCCAAAAAGGGTAGTTCCGTTTTTAAGGACTTCTCCTCCCCGCTCCGAATTAAGGATTGGCACCTTTGGGGAGCAGGTACCTGAATTTGACAGGTACCTGCTCCTACTTCCTGTCCGATCACCCAGGCGATTGGAAGCAGAAGGTGTCCTCCCTCCCTGTAGTCTTTTGGGACACGTGATGGGTCCCAGAAGACTTCAGGACCATTCATGAAGCACAGCGCTACTTGCGCATGTGCAGTGGGTACCCGGTTGTGAAGCCGCAAGCAGTCACGGCCGGGTGCCCACAATCCTGGAATCCAGGACGGCCAGTGAAACGAGCTGTGGGGGACACACCACGGGACCGAGGGACAGGTGAGTGGCTGTTTTTAAAAAGTCAGCAGCTACAGTTTTTGTAGCTGCTGACTTTTTTTTTTTTATAGGTCGAGTGGAACTCCACTTTAAGCCCTGGTTTACACGTACCACAAAACACAATGCGATTGCAATGCGGTGCGGGAAACGCACAGGGATTGCGGCATGTCCAGTACCACATTGTAATCACGTTGTGTTTTGCAGGTGTCAATTAAAAGTTAATGACACCCCAAAAGTTAATGACACCCCAAAAGCAGGTCACAAACGCAGTGTGCCTGCCTCCACCGGATCGCATGATACAAAACAACCAACGTTGCAGTGCGGCTTAAAAAAAAAGATGCCTGCACCTTTTTTTTGTGCTATGCCGGGCGTAAATGGGCTTGAATCACATTGCACAGAATCGCATGTGCATTGCACAGGTATAGTGTGAACCCTGGTTTAGTAATCTGACAACACAGCAACTATGCTGCACTAAAATCCCAAGCAGTGTTGTCATCCCTATCCTAGTTCTCCTCTGCAGATTACAGATCACTCCCGCCCCATATGTTATAGGGATGGGAAGAGAGGAGGTGTACTGTAGCTCAGCCAGAGAAATCTAGGCAGGGCTGACACCACTGCTTGGGGTTTTAGCGTGGTAGAGGCAATATGCTTTCAGCACACATCAGGAAGGTAGGTGTTTAGTGCATTCCTGAAAGGTCTGTGTGGATGGGCTTTTGTCTGCTTCAAGTGGCTTTTGCATTCCCATACAAGTCTATGAGAATGCAAAACCTGTTTGAGACAGGCCAGAAAGAGGCCAACTGTAATTCAAACAAATGTTACATTCAATACAATCTTAAAGCCCACCAACACAGACCCTTAAAGGGACACAACATGGAAATGTACATGTCCTACAGAGATACACAACATGGAAAGGTACGTGTCCTACAGAGATACACAACATGGAAATGTACATGTCTTATAGAGATACACAACATGGAAATGTACATGTCTTATAGAGATACATAACATGGAAATGTACATGTCCTACAGAAATACACAACATGGAAAGGTACATGTCCTACAGAGATACACAACATGGAAATGTACATGTCCTACAGAGATGCGCAACATGGAAAGGTACATGTCTTACAGAGATACACAACATGGAAATGTACATGTCTTACAGAGATACACAACATGGAAAGGTACGTCTTACAGAGATACACAACATGGGAAGGTACATGTCTTACAGAGATACACAACATAGAAATGTACATGTCCTACAGAGATACACAACATGGAAATGTACATGTCCTACAGAGATGCACAACATGGAAAGGTACATGTCTTACAGAGATACACAACATAGAAATGTACATGTCCTACAGAGATACACAACATGGAAATGTACATGTCCTACAGAGATGCACAACATGGAAATGTACATGTCCTACAAAGATGCACAACATGGAAATGTACATGTCCTACAGAGATACACAACATAGAAAGGTACATGTCCTACAGAGATACACAGCATGGAAAGGTACATGTCCTACAGAGATACACAGCATGGAAAGGTACATGTCCTACAGAGATACACAACATGGAAATGTACATGTCCTACAGAGATACACAGCATGGAAAGGTACATGTCCTACAGAGATACACAGCATGGAAAGGTACATGTCCTACAGAGATACACAACATGGAAATGTACATGTCCTACAGAGATACACAACATAGAAAGGTACATGTCTTACAGAGATACACAACAAGAAAATGTACATGTCCTACAGAGATACACAACATGGAAATGTACATGTCCCACAAAGATGCACAACATGGAAATGTACATGTCCCACAGAGATACACAACATGGAAATGTACATGTCCCACAGAGATGCACAACATGGAAATGTACATGTCCTACAGAGATGCACAACATGGAAAGGTACATGTCCTAGAGAAATGCACAACATGGAAAGGTACATGTCCTACAGAGATGCTCAACATGAAAATGTACATGTCCTACAGAGATACGCAACATGGAAATGTACATGTCCTACAGAGATGCACAACATGGAAATGTACATGTACATCGCCTAGGCGATCGCAGCGGAAGTGGGAGCGGGTACCTGTCAATTTCGGGTACCTGCTCCCCAAAGGTGCCAATCCTTAATGGGGAGCGGGGGACCAGCCTTTTGGGTGGAACTCCACTTTAAGATTAACACAGAAGATGTGTTTCAGACCACAACTTGTAACACTTGGCACAGGGTGAACAGATTAAAATATGAAAACAAAAATGCTAAATATATAGAATGTCTAGTATAACATACAATATGTGAAAAAAAATATATTATTCCAGAAATAAATATGTTTGCTATATCATTGTCATACTTACTGAAATTTTTATAATTTTGTCAAACAGCTGTTCTTGGGGCCCCACAAAATCAAATACAAAGTACTGCCAATGAAATACAAATATGTGTTACTTTCTACACTCAATGATAATTTTGCATCCTATGCTATACTACATCCAGATTATTCACACTGATGATACAGAATGACTTCAGACGGCTGACAACAGTCAGTAAACTACTAATACCATACAGGAAACTCTGAACGTGTTGTGGTCTTCTTTTCCTATGTTTTTCTGTATATAGTCTATGCAAATGTCATTCTTCCTCTACATTCAGAAAAACAAGGAATGCAACCAGAGATGCAAAAGAGCAATCAGGGCAGCTAAAATACTATACAAAAACCACATTGCTACAAAAAGTAAACAAACCCCACAAAATGTTTCAAATACGCCAATAGTTCAAAGGTAAAGATGGAATAGATAGGTCCTATAAAAGATGAACATGAGTAGTTGGTCACAAACAACAGGGATGAGCAGATGTCTTAAAGAGATTTTCTTCTTCAGTTTTATAGATGAAAAATAAGGGTTTTATAGCCATAACAATGGACCAAAAGTAATTCTGTGGCTGACAGAAAACCAGGTACAAAACAGACTAAAGAAATTTTATGAGAAAATAACCATCCAGATGGTTTACATCCATGAGTCCCAGGGGGAGCTTATCTTCGTTATAGACAGGCTGCTAATTCTCATTTTTAAAGGCACCTTACTGATAGAAATAGTACCAACCGATTGGTGTAGGGCAAAAGTATTACCGAAATTTATAGAAGCATTTAAGAGGGGATATGATCTCAATGTACAAGTATATCTAAGGCGACCAGGGGCGGACTGACCATTTGGAAACGCGGGCACTGCCCGAGGGTCCGCGGTCAGTAGGGGGCCCCATGAGATGCCCCTGGTACCTTTTTCATAGGCTTTTTTGAGTTTGGGCAAGGACACAAGGGCCCCATGATGCCCTATTGCCCAGGGGCCCCATGAGTTGTCAGTCCTCCCCTGAAGGTGACTATAGTAACTGTAATAAACTGCTTACTCTAAGGTCCCTAAAGATAACACAGTCTGAGGTTGGAAGCCCCTCCTCTTGTTGAAATGATCACCTGATACAGACTGAACCCGTGGTCACATACACATGCTCAGTTTGGTGTGCATTGCTAGAGAGGGTTTTTTTTTTTCTTAGGAGAGTGCATGTTATCAGCACAGGGACAATCAGCACTGTCTAGAGGTTTCACATCCTCCTAAAGTAGAAAGAAAACTCCTCCTACAAGCTTTAACCAGTGCTCTGTTGAAGTCACAAGACTGCTCTAACTGCTGATGAGAAAAGGTATTTAGCAGTTAATATTTACTAAAATAATTGCATTTCCATGTTCTGTGTACTGTGGGAGACCAGATATAGTGAATGCAGGGTCCAAGGAGACCAGATATAGTGAATGCAGGGTCCGGGGAGACCAGATATAGTGAATGCAGGGTCCGGGGAGACCAGATATAGTGAATTCAAGGTCTGGGGAGACCAGATATAGTGACTGCAGGGTCCGGGGAGACCAGATATAGTGAATGCAGGGTCCAGGGAGACCAGATATAGTGAATGCAGGGTCCGGGGAGACCAGATATAGTGAATGCAAGTTCTGGGGAGACCAGATATAGTGAATGCAGGGTCCGGGGAGACCGGATATAGTGAATGCAGGGTCTGGGGAGACCGGATATAGTGAATGCAGGGTCCGGGGAGACCAGATATAGTGAATGCAGGGTCCGGGGAGACCGGATAAAGTGAATGCAAGGTCTGGGGAGACCGGATATAGTGAATGCAGGGTCCGGGGAGACCGGATATAGTGAATGCAGGGTCCGGGGAGACCGGATATAGTGAATTCAGGGTCCGGGTAGACCAGATATAGTGAATGCAGGGTCCGAGGAGAGCAGATATAGTGAATGCAGGGTCCGGGGAGACCAGATATAGTGAATGCAGGGTTCGGGGAGTCCGGATATAGTGAATGCAGGGTCCGGGGAGACCGGATATAGTGAATGCAGGGTCCGGGGAGACCGGATATAGAGAATGCAGGGTCCGGGGAGACCGGATATAGTGAATGCAGGGTCAGAGGAGACCAGATATAGTGAATGCAGGGTCCGGGGAGACCAGATATAGTGAATGCAGGGTCAGAGGAGACCAGATATAGTGAATGCAGGATCCGGGGAGACCAGATATAGTGAATGCAGGGTCCGGGGTTTAGTATCAAGTATCAATTTAAGCTTGGATTGTAGAAATGGTTAATCAGTCACAAGTCCCCGATAAACAAGAAATAAACAGTATGGTTCCTGATCATGTGAGCATAATGACCATAGGTTATTGTGATCATGAGTTGTTTTTTTTATAAAAACAAACCAGCCCTCTCTCTTTCGCTCTGCTCTTCACATGCACAGAGAGGGAGGCACAATCCCATTGCATTACAGTGTGTAAACAAAACCAAAAAATGAAAAGAAAAAAATATCTGAAATATTTTATCAATTTGCTGAAAAAAAAACATGAACAATAAACAAAATAGTATTTTTAAAAAGTAATGTTTGTCCATGTTGGCTTATAATAAAAACTTGAACGGGGACTTGTTAACACCATGTACTGAATAAAAGCCTTATATGTCCTAAAAACAATTAAAGAATTATCTAGGTTGGCAAACTAGTCACAGAGTTATTGTTAATGTAACTGATGCATACTGACACCGGTCATTTTGGTTTAGGCATCTAGAACCCAAGGTCATGAAAAGTTTATTCGACATTTATGAAGAATGGGGTAAACCACTTTGTGGCAGGGCTTGTGATGAACCTTGTGGACCCACCATGGAAAAAGGGAAAGATGTTCAGAGTATGCACCCTTTATAACATCAATCATGCCATTGGGAAAAACTGAAGCAGAACCCCATAACCAAGGCGGAGCGGATCTCTCACAATCTGATCTATGTCCACCCATTCCTGTGTGCTTGAGAATTCACAATCTGAGAACTACCTCATTAAAAAATGGAGCATTTGTTCCTTCTTTGACTGATGTTTGTTTCTTTTCATCTGAAATTTCTATGATGACGACTGGGTCAATATTTTCCCCAATCAGCTGCCTGGCTTCTGTGATAGTTATAGCAATCTGTTGAGAAAATGAAATTTATTTGATGAGCAGAATTTTGGTGACACAATGGCCATGTGATCTCTTCCTACTGAAAAACAATTGTTAGTTTGCTCAAAGTGCTAACCTGATATGTCTGGATTTTAGTTTCCTCTTCATGAACTTTAGCTTTTAGCTTGGACCTGTTGAATCAAACGTAAAAAGGTCATTACATGTTAGGCACAAATTTTCAAATCAAAATTAGAATTGCCATGCCTATGGAAAGCTTTTAACCACTTGCCCTCCTGAGGATTTACCCCCTTCCTAACTAGGCCTTTTATTGCTATACGGCGCTGCGTTACTTTAACTGACAATTGCGCGATCATGCAACGCTGCACCCAAATAAAATTTACGGCCTTTTTTCCCACAAATAGAGCTCTCTTTTGTTGGTATTTGATCACCTCTGTGGTTTTTATTTTTTGCGCTATAAACAAAAAAAGACCGACAATTTTGAGAAAAAAAACTATATTTTTGACTTATTGCTATTAACCTCCCTGGCGGTCTGATTATTTCAGATTTTTGGTGCTGAAAGCGGTACCATTATTTTGCATGGAAATTTGGCATTTTATATGTAGGCCTGTAATTTTTAGGAATAACTCACTGAAATCTGTCCGAACAAGAGTCTAGTAAACATCCTGGGTAGGATAAAACTTGAAACACGAAATCATAAATTATAATTTAATAAATAAACATAAAAAATAATACTATAATAATAATAAAGTTAATTCAATGATATAATCAAACCAAAAACACTGAAATTTGAAATATAGCGCCAAGTTTGCACATCACTGAGCAAAGTCGCAAAATCGTTTTCAGTGTCTGATGACGAATTTCCCCCACGAATCATTATCACTCAATTCTGCAAGTGGTTCTGATTTACTATCGCTGTTCTCTAGCCGTCTAAAACCGCTTTTGACCTAAAGGGACGCTTTTTGGACGCCATGGACATTTCTCAGTTTCCAGGCAGAAAGAACAGTAAAAATGCAGGCAGGGCACAGGACAAAGCACTCGGGACAAAATGTATGTGAAATGGTTTGATACAGGAATGTTTTACTATGTAATTATAGTGATTTTTGTGAATGTCACTTTTTGTCATTTTCAAATTTCCTGCCATTCTGTCCCCCGTACGTCCCGACGCTCGCAGGGAACGGAACCCAGTTGACAGATGCCGGCATCCGCCAGATGACATTGCCAGGGACACTGCAGGGGGGACATCCCGGGAGCGCAGGACAAGGTAAGTGATCGAGGGATCGCGGAGCAGCGCCGCATGGTAAGCCCGAGTGTAGCTTACAAAATCAAATTTCGTAATAAATTTAGACCAAAATGTATTCTGCTCCATGTCTTTGCTAAAAAAAATCCCAATATGTGTAAATTAATTGGTTTGCGTGAAAGTTATAGCATTTACAAATGGCAGTATAGATACTGGAATTTAGCAATGGCGGCGATCAGTGACTTATAGCTGGACTCCGGGACTGCATCAGGCATTCTGACACTGGGGGAAACTGGCATCCCCAGTGACACCAATACAGTGATCAGTGCTAATAAAAATCACTGACACTGTACTAATGGCATTGGGCAGGAAGAGGTTAAATGTGGGGCAATCAAATGGTTACTGTGTGCTGTGTGATTGTTTTCCATAGTAAGCACACAGCTTTCTATGGCTCTGCTATGCTATGCAGAGCCATAGAAAGCAGTGTGCAGGAGCTGACGGGAGAGATCTGTATTGTTTAAAACACAGAGATACTCGGAAATCACCAGGTGTTGGCAAGTAATCACCGGCCTGGACCCGGTGATTGACAGCCGAAGCCACGAATGGTGGCACGGGTAGGGCATGATTTTGTAGTCCCTACTCGGAACTGCAAAATCACGAATATATGATTGGTTTTGTGCACCCGTGCCACCCTGCAGCAGTATTTATTTAATAGGGTGACGCAGAACCAGTCAAATAGGCAATGGAAAGCCTTTGAGTAGGTGGTGACTAAAATTATAAGATCATCCAAAAAAATTGTTTTGATGAGAGGTGTCCAATCTTTTGAATTCCTGGGCCACATTGGAAGAAGAGGAATTGTCTTGGACCACACATAAAGTACACGAACAACAAGGATAGCTCATGAGCAGAAAAGGTCGGGCAGATCACAAGTTACCGGTCACTGATATAGATAATGTACCTATCTGAGTATTAAAACTTCTTTTTTGGTAATATTGTTTGGTAATATTTTTTGGTAATATTTTTTACTATAAAAGTAAAAGAGGGCAACATAAAACTAGTGTGATATTTGACACTGTTTTTAATAAACTAATGCATCAATATCTGGTTCGATGGATGTAGTAGCAATTCTCAATGTATTCTCAAGTTGCTCATCAGATATTTTGGTTCTAATTTTGCTGTTCATGTGCCTTATTCTTTAAAATATAGTTGCTCACAAATAAAGGTGCTGCTAAACACGAATGACATGAATAAGGCGTGATTGTGAAGAGTCAGACATTTTTCTTTGGAAAGATAAAACGTATAAAGGTCCAGTAAAGAGATACTGTCAGATTTGTATTTGGCTGCATGTGTTTGCTAAGTGTAATGCATTTTTACAAAACATTCCCCCCCACAAAAAAAATCAACATTTTTAAGCACATTTATGTTTTTGTGTTGGGCCGCATTCATAGCCAGCTTGAGCTTCAGGAGGCCTGTGGATCGCAGGCTGGATATCCTTGGTTTAGACAAAGTTTCAGAAGGCTAGTTGATTTTCTATTTTCTGGTCACCGGAAAGATGCAAGGTAAGTGATGGGCATTCTGTAGGCATCTTCTTTTGGGGCTCCAGATGGAGCTATTCTAGATATACCAGGTTGAAAGCCTTTGAGTGATCCAAAACATGAAGGAGGATTTGTATAACTCTGCTTGTCTAAAAAGCACTTTGTAATTTCTCAGGAAAAGCTCAAGATTGTGGCAAGGATAAAATAAGTGGAATTGAAATTCCACATACCCCAGATCAGAAATGGGAATCCAGATCTGCAAGGGATAGTTTTGTTATTAGAACTAGGATAGATTAAAGCCACTGTACGCTTTATTTTGGTATCTGTATCCCAAATAGAAAGGTTGCCCTTTTTTGGCCCAATAAAACAATACTTGAGGTGGGGACACAGATAGAAATAAAAACCTGATGGAGGCTAAAACCCCTCACTATTTTATCTAAAATAAAGGTTGGCTCAGGTTGGCCTTTAAGAGCAGGCAACTCAAGCCAGTAAAGCCTCTTCTGAGCTCCACTCTGATTTATTTCAATTTGTTACTGGGGTCTGGCTTTCTCTGTCTTCATGGCTTAGTTACAGTACATGAAATGTTATCCATTGGCCACCAAGGCAGTCTTGGTAGATACTGGAATGGCAGCTGTCAGTGCTTAGCCATGAGGTCAAAAAAGCAGGCCCCAGTAACAAAATGAAATTAAAACAGAAAGTATTGAAGAATAAATGTGGCCCTAACAATACTGGGACAGGGTTGTCCTGAGCCCTGGGCAAGGATCCAGAATTATGCCCCCCCCCTACTGTTAATGCATGTCGTAGAATGGGTGTATCACCCTGCATCTATTATTTACCCCCTTGCTTCTCTGCATCCAGGGCAGCTGCCCCTCCTGCCCACCCCTTTTCCTGGTCCTGGGACTAGACTGTAAGTAGCTCAGTAATGCCACTGGGAAGTCTGTGAGCTTCAGATTTCTTCTCGATTGTCACAGAAAGGTTCAATATTATATTGATGAGTCATTATCAAACATTCTGACCTTTTCTTTTGCATAGCAGCAGACAGGTAACTGTTAGAGGTAGAGATGTCGGTGAGCAGGCTCTCAGTACTGCCTCCCAAATCACTTGCAGGGACAACGCCATGAGTGCTGTCTGTATCATCTGAAGAACAAAATATATATAATCAGATTGGAGCTTAAAAGATCAGTTCATCCAAAAGTGACATTTTAGTTGTATTTTATTTATTAGAGGTACATATACAGCGCCATCAATTTATACATATATATTTTACATCAGGGGCGGACTGACCATTTGGAAACTTGGGCACTGCCTGGGGGCGGAGGGGTCAGTAGGGGGCCTCATGAGATGCCCCTGGTACCTTTTTCATAGGCTTTTTTGAGTTTGGGCAAGGACACAGGGGTCCCATGATCCCCTATTGCCCGGGGCCCCCATGAGTTGTCAGTCCGTCCTGTTTTACATTCATTCCCTACCCTCAAGGAATTTACAATGTAAGGCCAATAACTCACATTCATACATACAAGGCCCAATTTAGACAGCAGCCAATTATCCTACTAGTATGTTTTTGGAGTGTGGGAGGAAACTGTAGTACCCAGAGAAAACCCACGCAGGCACAGGGATGAAAACTCCAGGCAGGTAGTGTTGCAGTTGAGATTTGAACCAACAACCATAGTGCTGCTAGGCAGAAGTACTAACCACTTAACCACTGTGCTGCCCCCACAGTGGTTAAGTGGTTAATCAATATTGTAAAATATTCACCAAATCCAGACATCTATGGTTGGATGATGGAACATTGTATGTTTGTAAACCCTCGTTATCTCATGACTGTGCACGCTGAGTACCCATATGGTATAAAGGGATTGGCTGAGATGAATTTCACCGACTGCTATTATTTTCCCTTGAGATAAGCTGGAGTGTGGGTGCCCTGCGGGCTGCCATCTAGGGCCCTACGTATCTATAGTCTTTTTTTTGGAAGCGGATTTATCCATCCTTGTCAACTAATCAGTATTAGGCCTGAAATGAAGGTTGGTGTGGATTGGTTGCTGTAAAGGAACTGCTCCAGTCTTAAGAAGAACACTTTTAACCACAAGCCCCTAAGTGTCTGTAGAACCTTAACAGGGGCGGACTGACGATTTGGAAACTCGGGCACTGCCCGAGGGTCCAGGGTCAGTAGAGGGACCCATGAAATGCCCCTGGTACCTTTTTCATAGGCTTTTTTGAGTTTGGGCAAGGACACAGGGGCCCCATGATCCCCTATTGCCCGGGGGCCCCATGAGTTGTCAGTCCGCCCCTGAACCCTAACTATCTTCTGGAGATCTTAAAAGATTGTGCCACCTAATTCTTGTCCACTTTGCAGCCTTAGATTTTATGTTACAATACTGCAGTGCTCTCCTTCCTCTTGCATTCTCCGTAATATAAATTAATTAAGTTAAAAGGCATGTGTGCAATATTCTTTACAGACTAATGGGTTACTTGGGCACCTCATCCCCAAAATTAAAAGTGAAAAACTAATAACACTGAATGGGACCTTCAATGTGCCAACAGAAAACCCAAATGTGAATTTGCTTGGTCTGTACCCAAATGGGAGGACTCCAGGAAGGATGGCGTGTCCCTATCCTTTCCCTACTCATCTGAAGCCATTCCCTACCGCTATTTACTGTCGTTGACCTCTCCCTACACTACCCACTTTGCAGAGAATGCACTCCCCTCAACCCCCTTCCCGGGAAGAAAGATTAGGCAAAGATGAAAGTGCCTGGAGCAGTGAGAGTATGGCAATGGAGGGCTCCATTTAAAAGTAAAGTAAGTTTGTCAAAATGTCTTAGCATATGGTACAGAACATTATGGCATTAACCTGCAGGGGGCCCAAATTTACTGAAACTTTGAAGGAAATGGTCATGCATAGTTTGCCTAATTCTAAATAATTCTAGCTATCATGCTAGTCCAATGCAGGGGCGGACTGACAACTCATGGGGCCCCTGGGCAATAGGGGATCATGGGGTCCCTGTGTCCTTGCCCAAACTCAAAAAAGCCTATGAAAAAGGTACCAGGGACATCTCATGGGGCCCCCTACTGACCCCGGGCCCTCGTGCAGTGCCCGAGTTTCCAAATGGTCAGTCCGCCCCTGGTCCAATGGCCTCAGTATTTTCCGGGGCTCTGACCTTGAACAAATATGTAGGTCAGGAGTTCTGATTGTGCTCAGATTTTTTTTAAGTTTACATGCTCTGACTGTCGGGCTGTTAGTTTGTTTGGAGTGGATTTATTAAAGCCTGTTCATTTTACAAGGGAATTTGGACTGTGCAAGAATAGTTTCCCTTTCCTGGTGAAAATTGACTTTGTAAACAATACCTAGATCCATGCAAAGAAAATTAAAAAAAAACCCACAATTTTGCTTGCACATGACTGGATGATGAAGTCACCAGAGTTAATTTACTAAACTAAGTGTAAATTCCCTTACAGAGTGCAATTTCACTTGAAAACTGAATAGTCTATTAGCCCTTAGTAAATCAATCTCTGTGGGTAAGGGGTAAGGATAGCTATATGATGAAGGTTAAGACAGGTAACAAGATTAACAGCTTTCCCGCCACCCTATAGCAGAAATACTGCTACAGGGCAGCAGGGGTGCGCAACAAAAAAATCACGTATACATATACTTACCCACGCTGCCATTGGTGGCCTCACCTGTCAATCACCGGGTCCCAGCCGGTAATTCCTTGCCGGCTCCCGGCGATTGCCGAGTATCACTGATGGGAGAGAGGTCTGTATGTAAACAATACAGATCTCTCCGCTGTCAGCTCCTGCACACTGCTTTGTATGACTCTGCATAGCAGAGCTATACAAAGCAGCGGGCTTACAGTGTAAAGCACACACACAGCACACAATAAAATATCACACAGTTAACCCTTTGGTTGCCCCAGATGTTAACTCCTTCCTGCCCAGTGTCATTAGTACAGTGTCAGTGCTCTTTATTAGCACTGATCACTGTTTTTGTGTCACTGGGGATGTCAGTGGTAGTTAGTCAGTTCCCCTCCAGTGTCAGAATGCCCGCCGCAGTCCCGCTATAAGTCACTGATCACTGACATTACTAGCATAAAAAAAAAAATTCCAGTGTCATAACTTTCACAAAAACCATTTCATTTACACATATTGGGATTTTTTTTTAGTAAAGACATGTCGCAGAATACATTTTGGCCTAAATTTATGACAAAATTAGATTTTGTTTATTTTTTTACTGGACATGTTTAATAGCAAAAAGTCAAAAATATTCATAATCATTTGGGTGGAGTGTTGCATGACCTTGTAATGACTTGTCAGTTAAAGTAACGCTGCGCTGTATTGCAAAAAAAAATGGCTTGGTCAGAAAAGGGGGTAAATCCTCTGGAGGGCAGGTGGTAAAACAGTATATTTTCACTCTGATACCTATCATCAATTTCATGTATGCTTTTGTGTTAAGTCTTTCAATAAAGCCTACCTCTGTGGAAAATGACCAAGGTTTGTTTGTCCTGGATATGTGGACTTTCTATTTAAGTACTCTTCCCTCCCAGCTGTGACTCAGCTCTGGCTGCTCCCCCTCCCAGCAGTGAGTCAGAGAAACCTATTGTCTCCAATGCACCCTTTCTCAACTTTTTTACCATGGAGGAAATTTTTACCATGGAGGAAAAAAGAAAGAAAGAGAGAAAGAAAGAGAGAAAGAAAGAGAGAAAGAGAGAGAGAGAGAGAGAGAGGGAGAGGGGGGAGAAAGAGAGAGGGAGAGGGAGGGGGGCGAGAGGGAGGGGGGAGAGAGATTGAGAGAGAGAGAGGGGGGGGGGAGAGAGAGAAAGAAAGAAAGAAAGAAAAAGAAAGAAAGAAAGAAAGAAAGAAACTCCTTGGTAGGTGCTAGGGTTAGATAGATAGAATTAGTCATGTTTGATATGTAAAGTTTGTTGTCACTCTGTGGGCAGAGTGACTGTAATTATTTGTTAAGTAAGTCAAAAAGTCAAGTGCAAATAATGCTTGAGATTTATGAGGAGCGGACGGTTCCACCGCACCACCCTGGCTGCCACTTTATGTCATTCATTTATGATTTACCATACACCAACTAAAGGTATACCTCCTTGGGAGGTGAATATTATTCAACCATACTCTTACAGCGCTGTTTTCTTGGACCAGCAATTATTTGTTAGGTAAAACCTGACCTGACCTAGACTACATAGCTTACATAGTTTCTGTATGATAGGGGTGAAGCTATAAAGATGGAAGCATGAATATTGATACAGCCCTGGCCTATAACAGAGAGACTGATTCTGATGGCATGCTGGGTAACTGTATATGTTCAGTGAGCACACAGGGTTTTGGGTTTTTCCTGGAATTGTTCCAATCATGGGAGAGGGCACATTACCCTCCCAGGCAGTTACTGCCGTGTGGCCGCAGGTGGATGACCTGAGGGCCGGAATGCTGAGACCCGGGTTCTGCTATACTGACTGAAGGGCTGTCTACTGAAGATCTGCTCTAGTATCACGGAGGAAGACATCCGGTTGCTCTTGGTCCTTGTGAGTACAGACATCCCTAAAGGATCTTGAGTGCTGTTCAACCCCCTTCTGTGCTTGGGAGTCAGCTGTGGGTCTAACAAAAGGAACACCGGTTCATGTTTTTCTACCTGGCTTGCTTTTAAAGGATCACTGCTCTGGGGCTCTAAAGAAGTTGCTGCTACTACTACTACTACTACTACTACTACTACTACTACTACTACTATTGTGACTACTGCTACTTGTACTACTGCCTTAAAGCCAAAGTCCACTGTTTGATTCAAGCACAGACTCTGACATAGCTTGCCCTGAAAATTAGATAAAGTCCGCAATGTTCATAGTTCATATTTTTGGAGTATCCCACTCATCTTACTCATCCCTATCCAAGTTCTCTGAAAATAAAAACAACAAAAACAACACCCTTAGACTGGTTATTAGAGAAACGTGTGAATTAGTCTATGTGCCTGGCTGCAGGGCAAAGTAACTGGGGAGGACCTGGACAGTATTCCTGCATTTCCTGCGGGAGTATGGCTAAATATATTAATGATATAAAAACACCTGTATGATAAGTTAAAATTTTTATCTGTGAAATACAGTCATGTGTAGCACCCTCCTAGGTGGGTTCTAGGTTAGGTCAATTTAGCTCTTAGTTCCACTGTAATGAGTTGAGCTGCATATGATTAGTTTGGTGTGTTCTGTACAGAGGCGGACTGGCAACTCATGGGGCCCCCGGGCAATAGGGGATCATGGGGCCCCTGTGTCCTTGCCAAAACTCAAAAAAGCCTATGAAAAAGGTACCAGGGGCATCTTATGGGGCCCCCTGCTGACCCCAGGCCCTCGGGCAGTGCGTCCAATAGTGAGTCCAATGGCCTCAGTATTTTCCGGGGCTCTGACCTTGAACAAATATGTAGGTCAGGAGTTCTGATTGTGCTCAGATTTTTTTTAAGTTTACATGCTCTGACTGTCGGGCTGTTAGTTTGTTTGGAGTGGATTTACTAAAGGCTGTTCATTTTACAAGGGAATTTGGACTGTGCAAGAATAGTTTCCCTTTCCTGGTGAAAATTGACTTTGTAAACAATACCTAGATCCATGCAAAGAAAATTAAAAAAAAACCCACAATTTTGCTTGCACATGACTGGATGATGAAGTCACCAGAGTTAATTTACTAAACTAAGTGTAAATTCCCTTACAGAGTGCAATTTCACTTGAAAACTGAATAGTCTATTAGCCCTTAGTAAATCAATCTCTGTGGGTAAGGGGTAAGGATAGCTATATGATGAAGGTTAAGACAGGTAACAAGATTAACAGCTTTCCCGCCACCCTATAGCAGAGATACTGCTACAGGGCAGCAGGGGTGCGCAAAAAAAAATCACGTATATATACTTACCCACGCTGCCATTGGTGGCCTCACCTGTCAATCACCGGGTCCCAGCCGGTAATTCCTTGCCGGCTCCCAGCGATCGCCGAGTATCACTGATGGGAGAGAGGTCTGTATGTAAACAATACAGATCTCTCCGCTGTCAGCTCCTGCACACTGCTTTGTATGACTCTGCATAGCAGAGCTATACAAAGCAGCGGGCTTACAGTGTAAAGCACACACACAGCACACAATAAAATATCACACAGTTAACCCTTTGGTTGCCCCAGATGTTAACTCCTTCCTGCCCAGTGTCATTAGTACAGTGTCAGTGCTCTTTATTAGCACTGATCACTGTTTTTGTGTCACTGGGGATGTCAGTGGTAGTTAGTCAGTTCCCCTCCAGTGTCAGAATGCCCGCCGCAGTCCCGCTATAAGTCACTGATCACTGACATTACTAGCATAAAAAAAAAAATTCCAGTGTCATAACTTTCACGAAAACCATTTCATTTACACATATTGGGATTTTTTTTTAGTAAAGACATGTCGCAGAATACATTTTGGCCTAAATTTATGACAAAATTAGATTTTTTTTATTTTTTTACTGGACATGTTTAATAGCAAAAAGTCAAAAATATTCATAATCATTTGGGTGGAGTGTTGCATGACCTTGTAATGACTTGTCAGTTAAAGTAACGCTGCGCTGTATTGCAAAAAAAAATGGCCTGGTCAGAAAAGGGGGTAAATCCTCTGGAGGGCAGGTGGTAAAACAGTATATTTTCACTCTGATACCTATCATCAATTTCATGTATGCTTTTGTGTTAAGTCTTTCAATAAAGCCTACCTCTGTGGAAAATGACCAAGGTTTGTTTGTCCTGGATATGTGGACTTTCTATTTAAGTACTCTTCCCTCCCAGCTGTGACTCAGCTCTGGCTGCTCCCCCTCCCAGCAGTGAGTCAGAGAAACCTATTGTCTCCAATGCACCCTTTCTCAACTTTTTTACCATGGAGGAAATTTTTACCATGGAGGAAAAAAGAAAGAAAGAGAGAAAAAAAGAGAGAAAGAGAGAGAGAGAGAGAGAGAGAGAGAGAGAGAGAGAGAGGGGGAGAGGGGGGAGAAAGAGAGAGGGAGAGAGAGAGGGGGGGGAGAGGGAGGGGGAGAGAGATTGAGAGAGAGAGAGAGGGGGGGGAGGAGGGAGAGAAAGAAAGAAAGAAAGAAAAAGAAAGAAAGAAAGAAAAAGAAAGAAAGAAAGAAAGAAAGAAAGAAAGAAAGAAAGAAAGAAAGAAAGAAAGAAAGAAACTCCTTGGTAGGTGCTAGGGTTAGATAGATAGAATTAGTCATGTTTGATATGTAAAGTTTGTTGTCACTCTGTGGGCAGAGTGACTGTAATTATTTGTTAAGTAAGTCAAAAAGTCAAGTGCAAATAATGCTTGAGATTTATGAGGAGCGGACGGTTCCACCGCACCACCCTGGCTGCCACTTTATGTCATTCATTTATGATTTACCATACACCAACTAAAGGTATACCTCCTTGGGAGGTGAATATTATTCAACCATACTCTTACAGCGCTGTTTTCTTGGACCAGCAATTATTTGTTAGGTAAAACCTGACCTGACCTAGACTACATAGCTTACATAGTTTCTGTATGATAGGGGTGGAGCTATAAAGATGGAAGCATGAATATTGATACAGCCCTGGCCTATAACAGAGAGACTGATTCTGATGGCATGCTGGGTAACTGTATATGTTCAGTGAGCACACAGGGTTTTGGGTTTTTCCTGGAATTGTTCCAATCATGGGAGAGGGCACATTACCCTCCCAGGCAGTTACTGCCGTGTGGCCGCAGGTGGATGACCTGAGGGCCGGAATGCTGAGACCCGGGTTCTGCTATACTGACTGAAGGGCTGTCTACTGAAGATCTGCTCTGGTATCACGGAGGAAGACATCCGGTTGCTCTTGGTCCTTGTGAGTACAGACATCCCTAAAGGATCTTGAGTGCTGTTCAACCCCCTTCTGTGCTTGGGAGTCAGCTGTGGGTCTAACAAAAGGAACACCGGTTCATGTTTTTCTACCTGGCTTGCTTTTAAAGGATCACTGCTCTGGGGCTCTAAAGAAGTTGCTGCTACTACTACTACTACTACTACTACTACTACTACTACTACTACTACTACTACTATTGTGACTACTGCTACTTGTACTACTGCCTTAAAGCCAAAGTCCACTGTTTGATTCAAGCACAGACTCTGACATAGCTTGCCCTGAAAATTAGATAAAGTCCGCAATGTTCATAGTTCATATTTTTGGAGTATCCCACTCATCTTACTCATCCCTATCCAAGTTCTCTGAAAATAAAAACAACAAAAACAACACCCTTAGACTGGTTATTAGAGAAACGTGTGAATTAGTCTATGTGCCTGGCTGCAGGGCAAAGTAACTGGGGAGGACCTGGACAGTATTCCTGCATTTCCTGCGGGAGTATGGCTAAATATATTAATGATATAAAAACACCTGTATGATAAGTTAAAATTTTTATCTGTGAAATACAGTCATGTGTAGCACCCTCCTAGGTGGGTTCTAGGTTAGGTCAATTTAGCTCTTAGTTCCACTGTAATGAGTTGAGCTGCATATGATTAGTTTGGTGTGTTCTGTACAGAGGCGGACTGGCAACTCATGGGGCCCCCGGGCAATAGGGGATCATGGGGCCCCTGTGTCCTTGCCAAAACTCAAAAAAGCCTATGAAAAAGGTACCAGGGGCATCTTATGGGGCCCCCTGCTGACCCCAGGCCCTCGGGCAGTGCCCGAGTTTCCAAATGGTCAGTCCGCCCCTGGTTCTGTATTTCATAGGCAGTAGGTTTAATTGCTCTTCCCTGCATTCCAGAACACTCTGGGTTGTTCTGGGACATCAACCAAGCTATCCTCTCCACTCCTCCCAAGACCTCCTACTCTCTAGCTCCCTCATCACCTCCTTGCATGCTCACCTCCAGGACTACAAAAGTTTGCTCAGCGCTTTACAATATAAAGGGAGACAATACAGAAACAATACAATTCAATACAAGAGGTTTAAGAGGGCCCTGCTCCTGGGAGCTTACAATCTAAATCGGGGTGCTGGTGGAACAAAAGGTAATAACTGTGGCGGATGAACTGATGGGAGAAATCGAATATTCGGTTGTTAGCTGAATGCAGGATAGGCTTCCCAGAAGAGATAAGAGAGGAGGAAACAAAGGAGCTAGAGAGCAGGAGGTTTTGGGAGGAGCGAAGAGGATGATTTGGGTGATATTTGGAGACAAAATTGGTGAAGCTCGGGGCAGAGTTATAGATGGCTTTGTATGTTATTGTCAATGTTTTGAATTTTATTAATTGGGCAATGGGAAGCCGGTGGAGGGATTGGCAGGGGGGGGGGCACGGAATGGTTGGTAAGGTTTATGAGTCTAGCAGCAGCATTCATAATAGACTGAAGCGGGGATAGTCTGCGATTAGGTAGGCCAATGAGGAGGGAGTTGCAGTAGTCAAGGAGAGAGCTAACAAGGGAGTGAATAGGTTGCTTAGTGGTTTCACCAGTTAAAAAGGGGCGTATTATGGAGATGCTACTGAGGTGAAGTCTACAAAATTTGGACAATGATTGGCTTTGGGGCTGAAAGGACAGGTCAGAGTCCAGGATTACACCTAGTACCCTGGCATGAGGGGAGGGACTGATGGATGTATTATTGATCTTGATGGAGAAGTCAGGGGAGGGGGCACAGGCATGAGGGAATATTATGAGCTCAGTTTTAGAAAGACTGAGTATGAGGAAGTGGAGTGACATCCATGCTGACATGTCAGTTATTAAGCTAATAACATGAGAGGAGACTGAAGGAGTGAGGTGAGGACTAGAGAGATAGATTTGTGTGTCATCAGCATAGAGATGATACTGGTAGCCATGAGAGTTTATCAAGTGACCAAGGGAGGAGGTGTAGATGGAGAAGAAAAAGGGTCTGAGGTCAGAACCTTGAGAGACCCCTACAGAAAGAAGGAGTGGAGAGGAGGAAACAGAGCTATAGGTAACACTGAAGGAGCATTGTGATAAGTAGGAGGAGAACCAGAAGAAAGCAGAGTCTTGAAGGCCAAGAGAGTGGAGTTTTTTGAGAAGGAGCAGGTGGTCAGCAGTATCAAAGGCCACAGAGAGGACTAGTATTAAAGAATATGGAGTAGTGGCCAATGGTTTCAGCAGTTAGTAAATCATTAGTGAGTTTTAGTAGGGCAGTTTCAGTGGAGTGTGGTAAGTGAAAGCCAGACTGTAAGGGGTCCAGAAGGTTGTTGTCAGTGAGGTAGAAGTTCAGACGGTTGAAGACTAAGCATTCTAAATGTTTAGAGGTAAACAGTAACAAGGAGATGGGTCTTAAGTTGTTCAAGCTGGTGGGGTCCAGAGAGGGCTTTTTAAGTATGGGGGAGATTAGCGCATGTTTTAGAGGGGAGGGGAAGGTGCCAGTAGAGCGAGAGATTGAAGATGTGAGTGAGAGAGCATAGGATAGAAGAAGAGGGTGACCGTAATAGTTGTGAGGGAACAGGATCCAGGGGACAGGTGGCCTCAGGATTCTGAGAAAACTTTAGCAACCTCTTTGGTAGTAGCAAGGTCAAAAGAGTAAATTGTTGAGGGTGATTTTGTATAGGGTATGTTAACTGGGATAGATATCTGTGCAGTGGAGGTGTCCGCACAAACTGCATTAATCTTGTTTTTGAACCGATTGGCAATCACGTGATCAGTGAGTGAGTTACTAGGTGGAGGTGGTGGAGGAGAAAGTAGAGAGCTAAAAGTAGAGAAGAGACGAATGACAAGGTATTAATAAGAGTGACAAAGTAGGCTTGTTTGGCAGCATGCAGAGAGGAATTGGTTTTATGCCACAATCGATCCAGTGCACGTCTATGTCTCTTTTTGGTGTTGTCAGTCTGTCAAGGCTGCAATGGTCGGGGCCTGATACATCATGTAGTTAAAGGAGCAAGTGTGTCCAGTGTGGATGAAAATTAACTGTTGTACACAGAGGTGGCCAGGTCAGGGCAGGACAGGGGAGAGATTTTGTCATAGAGTTGGTCAGTTGCAGAGTAGAAAAGAGAAGGATTAAAGTGGCGAAGGTTTCTTGCAGGTAATTGTTTGCTGCTTGGAAGGAAAGGTGGTTGAAGACAAGGACACTGTGAAAGTGATGAGGTTGTGATCAAAGAGAGGAAAGGGGGTGTTGATGACGTTGTAGGGAGTGCAAAGATGGGAGAAAACTGGGTCAAGGGTATGCCCATCAGTGTTAGGGCAAAAGATGAGGCTAAGTTGAAATGTTGGGATGTAGCTGGGTAGATAACATTAATGGGGATGTTACCATTACCAAGAATGATAGTGAGTATTTCAGAGGAGAGAATGCAGGGTAACCAGACAGAGAAGTCATCAAAGAAAGTGTGACACCTTTTGTACCTGCACGGACACAGCAGCTGTTCTTGATTTGTCATCTGTGTGGGTGCGATTGAATGTGAACTCACACTGTCTGCATTCAGGGTGTGTAACTACACCCACATGGATATCAAATTTGGAGCAGCAACCGTGCACCAGCTGTATCCCAATTGACATGAATGGGACTGCCTGCACAGAACAGCTGTGCATCCCCGTGCATGTAAACACAGTCCTCAAATGGGTGTACACTTTAGTATAACCCATGTGAACGAGGCCTTAGTAGGAATTTGACAGGCATTTTGTTGTGTTTTTGAGTGCTAATAATGATTTTAGTGTATTTGTAGTGAAAATAGGAATTTGATAAACATTTGGACAACGATTGTGGGGCCTAGAAAATCAACTATTGTAGGGATCATGTGAGATGGGGAAACAGCTGTCATTGTTTGAATACTGCTTGTGTGGAGTAAATTAAATGTTTTGACTGACATTCTGCAGTTTAGCCACAAGATGTCACTGTTTAGATATTTCTATATTCATGAAAAGGTGGAGTTTTTGAGAGAGGGAGAGGGAGAGAGAGAGAGAGAGAGAGAGAGAGAGAGAGAGAGAGAAGCCATGTTTTTGGAGCATGGTGAATAAGGGGCCCTGTGAGCTGAGAATCTGATAACATCCAGGTGTGAAAGCATCCCTCCATAACCAGAGCTGCAGCTAAGTGAAGCTGATGAGATTGCTGCCAGGAAGCTGATGAGATTGCTGCCGGGAATGCTGATGAGAGCAGAGGAACTAAGCAACATATACGGTGAGACCGCATGCTTGTTGGAGAGACATTTGTTCTGTTCAGAGTCACCAGCGGATGAAAAGCAGACCCGGGTCGGTAAGATCGTGCACGCACCTCATTTCAGTGTTGGCGCCTTGAGACTGAGACAGGCCTATAGTTAGTTAGTCTCTGTTTGTGTCAGGCCACAAGTGTTATTACTGATCATTGGAAGGACTCCATAACTTAAAGTGACATTTCACATTGGAGAGCTGATAAAATACTACAAACTCAAGGCAGACTGGCGTTTTGCTCAGAAGGAATACTCAGGCACGTGCTACAGGACCAGTTATGGGAGGGGGAATACTGTAGATTTGTGTGAGATTGTAAGCTGTTGTGCTGCACCGCAGGCTAGCCCATACCATACACCCATACACTGATTCCTGCTCTTTTAGGGTAATAACAGGTAAGGTGTGGCAGCTTAGTTGTGCCCACCAGCAGGTAAATTACTTCACTTTCTACCTTCATCCATCAGGAGGCGCCGTGCAGTGCAGCACAAGGGTCTCAGCCTTTGGGCTGGGTGTATGTAAATTTATTGTATGTTCCCCGCATTTGTGGTTGTGCTTATTTGCCACATCTAAGTAAAATTCTGTTGTGGCAAAAGCTGGTGTTGGGGTTGCTTTTCTCGTTCGTGACTTCACTGTATCCTGGGGAGCCCACCCCGGTACACGGCTTACAACTATACTGGGGGTCAGTCTGTGCCCCAGTACAACTCCCCCCTCTGGGTCTGACTGACCTGGGGGGGTGGAGAGATTATACTGGGAGACAGACTGACCTCAAAGGGAAGGTTTATACTGCAGGACAAACTGACCTGGAGGAGATTATACTGGGGGACAGATTGACCATGGGAGGATTGTGCTAGGGGCCAGACTGACCTGAGGGGGATTATACTGGGGGACAGACTTTCCTGGGAGGGGATAATACTAGGGGATGGATTGACCAAGTGGGAAGGATTATATTGGGGGACAGACTGGCCTGGGGGGATTATACTGGGGGGACAGATTGACTTGGGACAGTTTCAGTGGAGTGTAGTAAGTGAAAGCTAGACTGTAAGGGGTCAAGAAGGTTGGGGAGGAATATACTGGAGGAAGAATGATCTGAGGGGATTATGCTGGGGGGCACATTGACTTGGAGGGGTGGGGAATTGTACTAGGGGACAGACCAACCGGGGGAGGATTATACTAGGGGATTGTTTTATTTAACCACACAGAAAGAAATAAACTCTCCTGCGCTCTAAGACCCAAAGGAGGTGGATAGATGGAACCAGAACTTGAAAAAATTCGACCACCTTTGCATATGGGGTTGTGCAGCTCCAAACAAGGCTGGGGAAGCCCGACCAATACTGTTAAGCAAAGACAAAAAAGAAGCGCACCAACCAGAGCTCTGATGAAGAAGGAACATCCTTCGAAACGCGTCAGCTGATCCCTGAGTGTCCACCCCTATGATGGGACTTGCACAGGTCTTACCATTCCATAGTTCCTTTGAGAACTGACATGCTTGAAATACTTCTGTTTGTGAGTATATTTTTGTATTCAATAAAATTGGTTTACTGAGGTAATGCGCAAGGTTGGTGCGCTTCTTTTTTGTCTTTGCTTCACTTATTTAACCACACCCCTGATCTTGCACACAGACCCACTGATTTCATAAAACGCCCCTGTATGGAAGTGTTGGCACTTTGTACTGTTTGCCAACAATATATTTATGGATAACACACAAGTAGAGCTTATGCTTACTTGCTTTGCTTTGTGCAAAAGTTTAATTCTGTCCTTTGATGGAGAGATTTCTTTGATTAGCTGAGGAGGAAATACAGTGTTCCCATAATCTTGATCCGGGTCTATTCTGAGTTGTTCTTTGTTTATTTAATAGGCCTTACCTAGTGCACCTTTGTTTGCAAACGTCAATCCCTTGTCACCTTTCTTCTTTTTCTTTAGGTGCAGACCAGAGAAAAGACCCTTCCTGGAGAGTAAGACAAGAGGAAATAATTGGAGATTAATTGGAGGAATAGACTTTTTTTAACTTTTTTGTACTATATATATATATATTATATATACACTTGTGCCACAAAGGTTTGCATACCTTGGCAGAAATCATGAAAATTTGGCATTTATATTGAAAAAATGACTTATTATGCTAAAAAACTGTCTTTTATTTAAAATAATAATAAAGTCACTTTTTATATTTTTACTTATAGGTGAGCTTATAATACAGTTTACCTGTAGGTAAAATGAATATCTCCTAAAGAGTGACATCACCGGCGCATGCACTCTGAAGGAATTGCATGCCCGTGTTGTTCCTTCAGAGCTTTGTGCCATGGCCAAAACCCCCCGTGCACATGCGCAGGAGTGATGTCGTTGGCTGCTCGGCCATTCAAGCAGCCGCAGCACAGGAACCGGGTGAAGAAGGAAGCCTTCTGCAGCGGTGACAGCCGTTCTAAGGTAAGTCTTTCATAATGTGCTAGTACTGCATACTAGAACATTATGATATTACCTTGCAGCAGGAAACTTTTTTTTTTTTTGCAAACGAGTTTACTACCACTTAAGGATAATGATCATATGAAGCAATTTATCATCACATAGCTGTTTTGCTCCTTTTTAAATCATAATGATAACAGAAATCACCCAAATGGCTCGGATCAAAAGTATACATCCCCTGGAATGTTTGGCCTTGGTACAGAGACACAAGGTGACACACACGGGTTAAAATGGTAATTAAAGGTTAATTTCCCACATCTGACTTTTTAACCACTTGCCCTCCAGAGGATTTACCCCCCTGACTAGGCCATTTTTTGCTATACGGCGGTGCGTTACTTTAACTGACAATTGCGTGGTCATGCAACGTGGTACATAAATTAAATTTCTGTCCTTTTTTTCCCCACAAATGGAGCTTTCTTTTGGTGGTATTTGATCACCTGTGCGTTTTTATTTTGTGTGCTATAAACAAAAAAAGTCTGACAATTTTGAAAAAAATAAACAATATTTATGACTTTTTGCTATTAAACATATTAAATAAAAAAAAATAAAAAAATCAGATTTCGTCATAAATTTAGGCCAAAATGTATTCTACTCCATGTCATTGCCAAAAATAATTCCAATACATGTAAACTAATTTGTTTACGTGAAAGTTATAGCATCTAAAAATGGCAATATATATACTGGAATTTTTTTTTTACTTGTAATGGCGGCGATCAGCAACTTATTACAAGACTGCGAGACTGTGGTGGGCATTCTGACACTGGGGGGAACTAACTGCCACTGACATCCCCAGTGACACTGATACAGTGATCAGTGCTAATAAAAAGCATTGACACTGTACTAATGACATTGGCCAGGAAGGGGTTAACACCTGGAGCGATCAAAGGGTTAACTGTGTGCTGTGTGTGTTTTACTGTGTAGACAAGCTGCTTTTTATTGCTCTGCTATGCAGAGCAATACAAAACAGCCTGTTCATGCTGACGGGAGAGATCTGTATTGTTTACATACAGACCTCTCCCCTGTCAGCTCTGCCAACGATCACCGATCACCGAGGTTTAGAGGCTGGAACCTGATGATTGACATGCCGAGGAGCCAATAGCGGCATGGGTAGGGAGTGCGCACGTGCGTGTCCCCCCCTACCTGGAAATACAAAATCTTGTATATATATATATATATATATATATGTGTGTGTGTGATTTTGCGCATCCTTGCCACCCTATAGCAGTACTTCTGCTATAGGGCGGTCAGGAAGCAGTTGTAATAAGTGTCTGTTTATAAATAGCCAATGGGTTTGTTAGCTCTCACGTTGATGCACTGAGCAGACAAGATACTAAGCCATGGAGAGCAGAAAAGAACCATCAAAAGACCTGTGTAACAAGGTAAGGGAACTTTACAAAGATGGAAAAGGATATAGAAAGATATCCAAAACCTTGAATATGCTAGTCAGTAACGTTCAATCACTTATTAGCCAAGGTCAGGTAGACCAAGAAAAATTGCAGCTACAACTGCCAGAAGAATTGTTTGGGTTACAAAGAAAAACCCAAAAGGTAACCTCAGGAGAAATACAGGCTGACTGAAAAAAAAGTGCATTTTTGTAAGGACCATAATACAACAATACTTGAACAAAAATTAGCTGCATGGTTGAGGTGCCAGAAAGAAGCCTTTACTGTGCCAATGCCACAAAAAAAAGTCTGGTTACAATATTCCCAACAACAAACTGGCACACCTCCCCAGGCTTTTTTGTGGCATTGGCCCAGTAAAGGCTACTGTCTGACACCTAGACCATGCAGCTCATTTTTGTATCACAAACAACTATGTTATAATTAATGGCTTCTGTCCTTAAATACTTAATTCACTATCCTTAAATAAAAGACAGTTTTTTGGCACAATCAGTCATATTTTATTTCACCATTTCTGCCAGGGTATGCAAACTTTTGAGCACAACTTAAAACTGAACTAGATTGAACTGGATGGACTTTTGTCTTTTTTCAGCCAGACTAACTATGTACTGTAACTACAGTCGGGGAAAAAATTACTTGATCCCCTGCAGATTTTGTAAGGGTCTATAATTTGTATCATAGGTGTATTTTAAATGATAGAGACAGAATATCAACCAAAAATCCAGAAACCACACAAGATACAAATTGTATAAATTGAGTTGCAGTTCAGTGAGTAAAATAAGTATTTGATCCCAAAGCATGACTTAGAACTTGGTGAAGAAACCCTTTTTGGCAAGCACAGAGGTAAAACGTTTCTTGTAGTTGGTTACCAGGTTTGCACACATCTCAGGTGGAAATTTGGTCCACTCTTCTTTACAGATCTTCTCTAAATCCTTTAGGTTTGGTGGCTGACGTTTGACAACTCGAAGTTCCAGCTTCCTCCATAAATTTTCTATAGGATTAAGGTCTGGAGACCGGCTAGGCCACTCCATGACCTTAATGTGCTTATTCTTCAGACACTCCTTCGTTGCCTTGGAGGTACGTTTTGAGTCATTGTCATGCTGGAAGACCCATCCATGACCCATCTTCAGTGTACTGGCTGGGGGAAGAAGGTTCTCACCCAAGATTTTACAATACATGGCTCTGGCCATTGGCCCCTCAATGCGGCCAAGTCGGCCTGTACCTTTAGCAGAGAAACAGCTCCAAAGCATAATGTTTCCACCTCCGTGCTTGACTGTAAGTATGGTGTTCTTAGGGTCATAGTCAGCATTTTTCCTCCTCCAAACATGGCGAGTCAAGTTAATGCCAAAGAGCTCAATTTTGGTCTCATCTGACCACAGCACTCTCTCCCAATCCTCCTCTGAATCATTTAGATGTTCATTGGCAAACTTCAGATGTGCCTGTGCATGTGCCTTCTTGAGGAGGGGGACCTTTCAGGCAATGCAGGATTTCAATACATGGTGGCGCATTGTGTTAGCAATGGCTTGTTTGGTGACTGTGATCCCAACTACCTTGAGATCATTCACAAGCTCCTCCCGTGTAGTTCTGGGCTGATCCCTCACTTTTCTCATGATTATCCTTACCCCATGAGGCAAAATCTTGCATGGAGCTCCAGACCGAGGGTGATTGATAGTTATTTTGTATTTTTTCCATTTGCGAATAATCACTCCAACAGTTGTCTCCTTCTCACCAAGCTTCTTGCTGACGATCTTGTAGCCCATTCCAGCCTTGTGCAGCTCTACAGTCTTGTCCCTGACGTCCTTTGACAGCTCTTTGGTCTTCCCATGGTGGTGCCCAAGAAAGAGATTCTGTGGACGGG